>NC_079498.1:12426697-12536422 GCF_030052815.1 Hevea brasiliensis
AGAAAGTGCAACAGAAGTTTGCTTTTTACTGTGCCATGAAACTAATGCATGACCTAGAAATTGACAAGTTCCAGAAGTGCTTTTTCTGTCTAATCTACTACCAGCAAAATCTGAATCACTATAACCAATAAGATCAAATGATTCACATAATGGATAACATAAGCCAATATTGTGAGTGAAAATGAGGTATTTAAAAATTCTCTTAATCGTATAAGATGAGATTCTTTTGGACATGATTGAAATCTTGCACATAAACATACACTAAAATGAATATCCTGGTCTAGATCTTTGTTAAGTAAAGTAAAGAACCAATCATACCTCTATAAAATTTGTTATCTACCTCTTTACCTTTTCATCTTTCTCCAATTTAATTGTTGAGCTCATGGGAGTTCCAACACTTTTCATATCCTCCATTTTGAACTTCTTCAGCATATCCTTTATATACTTGGACTGATTTATAAAAATTCCATCTTTCATTTGCTTAATTTGCAATCCAAGAAAGAAAGTAAGTTCACCCATCATACTCATTTCAAATTCACTTTTCATCATGTTGGAAAATTTCTTACAAAGAGAATGGTTAGTAGCACCAAAAATAATATCATCTACATAAATTTGCACAATAAGCATGTCTTTTCCCATTTTCTTAATGAAGAGAGTAGTGTCTACTTTTCCTCTTTTAAAATCATTTTGAAGCAAGAATTTGCTAAGTCTCTCATACCATGCTCTAGGAGCTTGCTTTAAACCATAGAGAGCTTTAGTAAGCTTATAAACATGATTTGGAAAGTGAGGGTCTTCAAAACCAGGAGGTTGAGCTACATAAACTTCTTCATCAATATATCCATTTAAAAATGCACTTTTAACATCCATTTGATAAAGCATAAAATTTTTAAAACATGCAAATGCACATAACATTCTAATAGCTTCAATTCTAGCAACCGGAGCAAAGGTTTCATCAAAATCAATACCTTCCTCTTGGTTGTATCCTTGAGCTACTAGTCTAGCTTTATTTCTAACTACATGTCCTTTTTCATCCATCTTATTCCTAAATACCCATTTAGTTCCAATAACAGTATGCTTTTTAGGTTTAGGAACAAGTGTCCAAACTTTATTTCTTTCAAATTGATTTAATTCCTCTTGCATAGCAAAAAGCCAATTTTCATCATTTTGAGCATCATCATATGTTTTGGGTTCAAATTGAGAAACAAAAGCAACATTACCAAAGTATCTTCTAAGTTGAGCTCTTGTCATCATTCTTTGTGATGGACTATCAAGAATGTCATCTTTGGAATGATTTCTATGATACCTCCATTCTTGTGGAATATCTTGATGTTGAGGTTCCTCAATTTGTAGTTCTTCCACATTTGGTTGGGAGTCATCTTGAATTTCAATATTTGTGGAGCAAGGAAGTTCTTCTTCTTTGTCATTTTGATCATCCTCCACTTGTTCTTTTGATTCAAGCTCATCATTATTCGACTTCTTTGAATTTAGAATCTGCTCAAATTCATCATCACAAGAATCTTTCCTTTGCAAGGAAGTGTTAGCATCATCAAAAAGTATATGCATTGATTCTTCCATGGTCAATGTTTTTCTATTGAAAATCCTATATGCTTTGCTATTTGTTGAATACCCTAGAAATATTCCTTCACAAGATTTAGCATCAAATTTCTTGAGATTGCTGTCTTTGTTATTCAAAATGTAACATTTGCAACCAAAGACATGAAAATATGCAATATTGGGTTTTCTTCCTTTCCAAAGTTCATAAGGAGTTTTCTTTAAAATAGCTCTAATGGAAACTCTGTTCAAAATATAGCATGCTGTATTTACAGCTTCTGCCCAGAAATATTTTGGTAAACTGTTTTCATTCAGCATTGTTCTTGCCATTTCTTGCAAAGATCTATTTTTCCTTTCAACAACTCCATTTTGTTGTGGAGTTCTAGGAGCTGAAAATGTATGATAAATACCATTTTGAGAGCAGAAATTTTCAAACAAATTATTCTCAAATTCTTTTCCATGATCACTCCTCAAAGATGTAATGCAATATCCTTTTCATTTTGAGTTCTTTTGCAAAAGGCTTCAAATATATCAAAGGTTTCATCTTTATGAGCAAGAAAGAAAGTCCATGTGAATCTTGAAAAATCATCAACAATTACAAATGCATATGCCTTGCCTCCTAGACTTCTAGGTGTGATTGGACCAAAAAGATCAAGATGCAACAATTCCAATGGTCTAGATGTAGTTACAACATTTTTTGATTTAAAAGATGATTTTGTGTGCTTACCAAGTGCACAAGCTTTACATTGAAATTCTTTTTCAAATCTTAGCTTTGGAAGTCCTCTAACAAGGTTCTTTCTAGAGAGTTTAGCAAGAGTACTCATGCTAGCATGTCCTAATTTTCTATGCCATAACCATGCACTATCATGTGAAGTCATAAAGCATGTTTCACAATTTTCTTCAAGGCTTGTTAAATCAAGTAGGTAAATATTATCTATTCTAGCACCAGCAAACATAACATTATTTCCATGAATCTCACAATGTGTAGAAGTAAAAACCACTTTAAAACCATTATCACATAGTTGACTAACACTTAAAAGATTATACTTTAATCCTTGAACTAATGCAACATTCTCAATGCAAGGATTTTTACCAATAGTTCCACATCCAACAATTTTAGCTTTGCTTTTATCACCAAATTTCACATAACCTTCTTCTTTCAAGGTAAGAGAGGAAAACTTGCCTTTATTTCCTGTCATGTGCCTAGAGCAGCCACTATCAATGTACCAATGTTCTGTTTCCAGCATACTCCTTAGGCAGACCTGAAATCAGTTAACTGTTCTTAGGTACCCAAGCAACTTTGGGTCCTTGGATGTTAGTAACATTAGGTAGGGTTCCTTTGGGCACCCATACTTTCTTTGCCTTAAAGGTTCCTTTCCTAATAGGACAAGCATTAATCATATGACCATTGTGATTGCAATAAAAGCATGTAATACTTGGTTGAGAAAAGGATGTAGCTTTAACAAAAAATTGTTTGTATTTTCCATACTTCATAAATCCATCATATCCAATTCCAGATTTTTCATTTGTAAATCTTTGATTCCCAAGAAGTATATCAAGTGTTTCTTTTCCTTTTGTAAATTTAGATAAATCTCTTGTCAAAGATTCAACTTTTTCTTCAAGAATTCTGTTTTTCTCAAGAAGTTGTTCACATACTTCTTTTGATCTGTGAAGCTCATCATTAACTTCCTTAAATAATTTCATTTGAGATTTATAAAATTCATTTTCCTTTGAAACCATACTCAATGAAATATTTTCTGATCTTAAAGCACAATTTTCATGAACTAAAATTTTGCATTTCTTTTTAAAAGTTCTATACTTATCATATGTCTTCACAAATGCAAGTTCTAATTCATCAACATTAGAAAGTTCAAGATTTACCTCATTTTCACTATCTTCGATGTGTGAGCTTTCACCTTTTTCTTCAATTGCCATCATACAAGTGTTTGCAGCCTCTTTGTCACTTGTTTCATCATTTGATGAAGACTCACCATCACTCAAGTTCTTTGCCATTGCCTTTTTGCTTTTGTCCTTTCTGAACTTATTTTTCTTCTTCAAAGTAGGACATTTTGGCTTAATGTGGCCTGGTTTGTTACACTCATAACAAACTATTTCACTTGAATGATTTGGAGTCTTTGGAGCATATTTCTTTGTGAACTTCTTGTATTTGCTTCCACCTTTTCTAAATGCTCTTTTGAATCTTTTGACTATCATAGCCATATCTTCATCATCATCACTTGAAGCACTTGAATCATCACTTGAATTAGCTTTAAGAGCAACATTTTTCTTTTTCTCATCTACTTTTCTGGATATGAAAGCTATCCCTTTCTTTTCTTTTGATCACCTTCATTCTCATCTTTCTTATAAATCATCTCATGTGCAATGAGAGAACCAATCACTCATCATAGGTGTATTTTCGAAATCCTTGGTGTCTTGAATAAGAGTTTTTGCTTCCCACGTCTTTGGAAGAGACCTCGAATTTTCTTTACAAGTTCTTGTTCTTCAAATCTCTTTCCAAGAGCTTTAAGTAGATTAACAAGGTCGATAAATCTGGTACTCATTTCAGCAATGGTTTCACGATTTCATCTCAAATAATTCATAATCTCGGATGAGGAGGTTTGCCTTTGACTCTTTTACCACATCGTTCCTTCATATGTGACTTCTAGTTTGTCCCATATTTCTTTGCGTTTGACATCCTGAAACACGGTTATACTCATTAATATCAAGAGCACAATGAAGAATATTAATAGCCTTAGCATTTGTAGAAATTTTCTTCCAATCATTATCATCAAATTCAACTTGACTTTAGGAATTTGTACAGTTCCTTCAACGTTTTATAAGGAATATAAGGACCATCTTTAACTATTCTCCAAGCATCAATGTCAACAGATTGTATAAAGTTTCTCATTCTAGTTTTCCAAAAGGAGTAATTTGTGCCATTAAAAAGTGGTGGTCTAGTGATGGAATAACCTTCAGCTAAGGGGGCAGGTATACCAGCAGAATTTCTAGATGAACTAGCCATGTGTGTGGATCACTCTAAGGGGTTTAATCCTCAAGCAAGAGAGACAGGCTCTGATACCAAATTGATGTCCCAAAATATGTCCAAGAGGGGGGTGAATTGGACTTTAAAAACAATTTTCGGTTCTTGCTCAAAACCTTTGAAAATTGCAGCTAGGTTCAACTAAGTTAACTAATGTGAAAAATGAACAATATAGCTCTATTGACAAGTTGACTCAAGTTTGAGCTGTATGCAATCAGTATACTGATATAACAGACTATATTAACATTCAGTAAATATATCAGTAATCTGAATACGTTTTTAACATACCAACGAGCGATACCAAATATCTTAATCGAAAGCACAGTGAGATAACCAATGAATATATCGGATATCAACAAATTTTGCAAGAAACTATTTTCTCGCAGACAAAATCAACGATATGATATCAATTTTTATATCAGCAAAAGCATGTCATTCATAAAATTAAAATTGCATAAATGTAAAGAGCAAGGGTTGAGAAAATGAACACTGGAATTTTTATAGTGGTTCGGCTTTAACTAGCCTACATCCACTCTCTCAAAGATCACACTTTGAGTCTTCACTCCACTATTCTTCTCTTTTCAAGGCAAGAGACAAAGCCCTTTACAAATCTTCTCAACAAAGCTTTTACAAGTAGCTTCACACTTCTACCAAGTGTTATCCCAAACACTTATCACAACCAAGCTTCAATAGGTGCTTGAATGACCTCTCACAAATGATAATAATGTGTTGAAAAACTCACTCTCACTCAATTACAACAGCAACTATAAAGAAGAGTTGAGTAAATAAGCCAATGATGAGCAATAAATCACTTTGAGCACTTTGAATGAAAGCTTTAAAGATTTTGAGCAGTAGAGGACTTTCATTAAGTGCAAAATGGCCAAAGGAAGGTGTATTTATAGCTTTGGAGCGTTTGTTACCGTTGCGAGAACCCATTTGAGCGTTCTGAATCGAATTTCAAGAAAATAGCCGTTATTTTGTCGTTTTCTGCGATGTTGTGCGAGTTCAAGCGATTAGCGTACTTGAGAAAATAGCAAACCGGTTAGCATACTAAAATCAGTAGCAAACCGGTTAGCATACCAGAAAACTTTTACGCATAACTTTCAAAACTATAAAACTTTACACCAAATCATAGTCAAACACTTTTAGGCGATGATATTTAAAAGAAAATCTTTTGAGGATTAAAAATAAGCATCATTGACTTTTACTCCTCAATTCTTTTCACAAGAAATCCTAAGAAATAAAACTAACTTCTATACTAGATGTACCTTCAAATCTGATTTTCAATGCAGCCTTGGAAGGTAACCTTTTCTTCTTTTATCTCTTTTGCTTCGTCTTGTGTTATCCTTAGAATGTCATCTTTTCTTCATAAGGACCAATCCATTATAAAATCCTTTTGTCCTTCTTCTTTGAGATACACAACACTTAAAACAATGTTAGTTTGATTCTAGTTGAGTTTTGGTATCATCAAAATCTATGCTCCTTTGAGCTTGTGGGGTCAACAAATATATATATTTCATTAATTAAAAATATAGTATAAAAGATAATTATAAATTAATATATTATATTTTTGCATAACTGAAATTGACTACTCATAATAAAAAATAAATATGAAAAATTTGAAAAATCCAATAGAATTGATAAAACATGTAAGTTGAATAATAGGCGAGCTGCACACTTTACTTTTTAACTTTATAATTTTTTATGAGTTTTATCATACGAACTCTAAATTTAGATTTCTTATTGAAGGAATGATTTGCACCTTATAAAATATTTTTTTCTAAAAGGGAATGAAATATCTCAACAATAAAAATAAATAAAAATTTATTAAACAAGAGAAAAAAAAACAACAAGAATTCAAGATCCATCAATAAAGATAAATCTAGTAATTTATTCACTCAAAATCTATTAACAATAATATATATAAGGATCTGAAAGGTATTTTTATTTTACTTTTATAAAAATTGAGATATATAAATATATGAGACGCTTTAAACATTTAGAGTGCCATGAAATTTGTTTGATAAAATTTTATGGGAGAAATGATATATTTGGCCAAAGCTTTTATGTTGTGTTTGTTAATAATTTATTTTGTATTTGATGTGCAAATACTTTAGGGGTGGGCAAATTTCAGTTCAAATCAAAAAATCGAATTTAAATTGAGTTAATTCGGTTCAATTGGTTCAATTTTAAAATTCAATCGATTCGGTTCGGTTCAGTTTTACATTATAAAAATTTCGGTTATTTCGGTTCGATTCAGTTTTGAAGAGAAAAAAAAATAATTAAACCAAACCGAACCGAATAGTAATTTATATGTTCAAATTGAATCAAACTGAACCAAATCGATTTTTGAATTGATTTATTTTAATGGGAAATTTATGAATTATATTTAATTATATATATATATTAATTGTTTAATTTCATTAATTAATGGTTATTAAGTTCAAATCAAAGTCAAAATAGACCAAATAACTTAAAAATCAAGTCTAAATTAAAAAATCAATCAAAAATAAAACTGATCAGTTTAAACCAAGTTGAACCGAAATAAAGCGATTCGATTCGGTTTAATTTTTTACTCATTTCAGTTCGATTCGATTTTTAAAATATATAATTTAATTTTTTATAATTTAATTCAATTCGATTCTGTTCGATTCAGTTCGAACCGAATGCTCACCCCTAAAATACTTTATGCAAAGGAATTTTAAATTTAAAATCTATCTGATAGAGTAAATTTTTGTGGAGTATGCAACATACCTATTGAAAACATTCTAAATACTTTATATTATTTTTTATAATATATTAATTTATATTTTACTTTTATATTTTATTAATAAAATATATTTTAATATTTGAACACAATTGAAATTTTCAAAACTTACTTTACCTGATAAGTAGCTGGGTTGATGTGAAGGCAATTTTCTGGTTTCCTTTCCATGCTCTGGAAAGAAACAAGTCATTCTCTTCTTCTCATAAACAAAGAGAAGGAAAGTTCAAAGAAGGCACATGTATTTCCCATTACTATGGCTGAGCAGAATTTAGTTCAAATCGAAAAATCAAATTGAATTGAGTCAATTCGATTTAATCGGTTCAATTTTAAAATTTAATTGGTTTGATTCGATTTTACATTATAAAAATTTCAGTTATTTTGGTTTGGTTCAGTTTTGAAGAAAAAAAATCGATTAAACCAAATCGAACCAAATAATAATTTATATAATCAAATCAAACTAATCAAATCGAATCGATTTTTGAATTGATTTATTTTTATAAAAAATTTATGAATTATATTTGATTTATTTTTATGAAAAATTTATGAATTATATTTAATTTTATATATATTAATAGTTTAATTTCATTGATTAATGGTTATTAGGTTCAAACCAAAGTTAAAATTAGACCAAATAACTTGAAAATCAAGTCTAAATTAAAAAATCAAATAAAAATCAAACAGATCGAGTTAAATCGAATCGAATCGAAATAAAATGATTCGATTCGATTTAATTTTTAATTAATTCGATTCAATTCAATTAGATTTCTAAAATATATGATTTAATTTTTATAATTTAATTCAGTTCGAACCGAATGCTCATCCCTACCCATTACGCCCAAACATATCCTTAAGATAGTGTTTGGCTTACTGATTAGTCGGTGATAGGCGATATGACATCTAAAGCAGGCAAATTATAGTATTTGACAAGCTTAAAAAATAGAATCGATAGCTAATGGGCAATGATATGATCTGTCAATGATTTGTATCAGCTTTATTTTTAAAACTGTTTCTCAGCTGATATCTGATTTGATTTTATTTTTTATTTTGATAATATTATTTTTTTATTTAACTTAAAAATTAATATTATTAATATTTTATTTTTTTATTTATAATTTTAACATTTTAATTAACGTATTTTAACTTTATTAAAATATTTTTTATTAATAACATAAAATATAAGATATTTATTTATATCTAAAAATTTTAAATTAATTATAATTTTTTTATTAATAATAATAATTATTTTATTATTTTATCTATATTTTTTAAATTATTTAACTATCTTAAAAAATAATTATTTTCTGATCTCAATAAATAATAAATAATATAATATAAAAGATTAATAATTATATATTTATTTAAATAATATAATATATTAATTTAATAATTATATATTTAATTTAATAATAAAATAAATAATATAATAAATTTATAATTTTATATTTATTTAAATAATAAAATAAATTATATAATATATATTTTTTTTAATTATTTTATATATCAATAATAATAATTAAATATAATTTTATTAAATATTTAATATAAAACAATTATAATCGACTACCAAAATTATAGTTAACAGCTTTCGATTATATTCAAAAATTAAACAAACCTCTTTTCAACAATTAAGCTGCATCCTTTTCCTTCCTCTTTTCACTCCCGTGTTCACATTTCACGTAAAAAGAAACAAACAAACAAACCTCAACAACTGTATCACCAAAGCACATGGTGGGCCCCATTCCTTTTGTCTTTTCTTTTCACTATTGTTCACATCGACACCACCACGTGTCCTTTTCCGACTCCACTATCATCACCCACCTTCACTGACAGCTGTGGTTCCACGTCATCTACACCATCCATCCATGCACGCATCTGTTATATCCATGTCTTTGTCATGGCTCCATGCATACATCCATAGCTAAAATTAAATAAAAAAAATATTTCTTTTTATCTTTTTATTAAAAAAAATTGTTATTTCTTAGTTGGATGCAACTTTATAAGCGCCATTTCTCCATGTCTTTGGAGCACCTTTTGAGAGAGAGATAGAGGAAGAGAGCTCTTGAGAAGAAGAAAACATGGTGGGCATTTCTCGTGAGCAAGAATCTTGGGTTTCTTCAAGGAACCTAAACCAAGAAGAGGATCAAACAGAAACTTCACACGTTCAAACAAACCTGGATCAAAATGATGTTTTCTATCAGGAAACTGATGAAATATGGCAGAAAGTGAATCAAACTGCCATCAAGAACGACGATAATAGTAGTGGCAGAAGCAATTTCAGCTCCAAAAGCAAGAGCAACAGCACGAAAAAGAAGAACCAGGTGTTGCTAGAAGGGTATGTAGAGGTAGCTAATAATGAGGATGATTTGAAGAGGACCAAGAGCTTGACAGATGATGATCTTGACGAGCTTAAAGGGTGCTTAGATCTTGGGTTTGGTTTCAGCTATGATGAGATCCCTGAGCTCTGTAACACCTTGCCAGCTCTTGAGCTTTGTTACTCCATGAGTCAGAAGTTTCTTGATGAGCAGCATAAGTCTCCCGAGAGAAGCTCTCCTACTGCTGCTGAAACTGCATCCAGCCCTATTGCTAACTGGAAGATCTCTAGTCCTGGTGAGTTCAATACTTTGTTTCCTATATTTTGGGTTTCTCTTGTTAGTTGATAATTGTGGTTGGTTATCTGGTTTGATGGGCCCTTGGAATTTTGTTAAGTGAATTTTGGTAGACAGTTCAAGCTAGGTATTTACAAACAAGATGGATAGGTCTGTTGTATTAAATCTTTAAAGAAATTTGAGTTACGATATGTTAGGTAAATGAAATGATGATCTGTGCTTTGATCTTTGATGTTGATTGGGATGTATGATTTAATGATTTGTGGAGGTGATTATTACTTGGGATCTTTAATTTGGAAGAAATGCTAGATTTTGGAATTGTGATCTGTAAAACTTGGGGCGATCCTGTTGTGAATGGTGTTGGGATCTTGATGGTATGCTAAGATATCTAGTGAAAGATGAAGTCATAGATTGGATTCAATAATTAAAGATAAATATTTAAAGATACAGAACAAAAATCATGTTGTTTTGATCATAAATTGAATGTTCCTGTATTGATAATTCTTGTCTAGATTGAATACAAAAGCCATCAATCATATAATTGATTGTAATTTATTCAACCTATCCAGGTGACCATCCGGAAGATGTTAAAGCAAGGCTCAAATTTTGGGCACAGGCTGTGGCATGTACTGTTAGATTGTGCAGCTGAAAGACATTTAAGAATTGAGTGATGATTTATTGACGTGAAAGAAAATGGATGCATATTTTCTCAGTGATGGGAAATCAAAAGCCTGGACTTTCATAAAGAGTCTGTGCTCCACTATCCATTCCAGTGCAACTTGCAGGAATCAAAGTGCCTGCACATTCTTTAGCTGGGAATGAACTGGCCTTCGGTATTATAATAGAAGAAGGGACAAGCTTCAGGTTTGAAATTAACCGAATACTCTTATGAGTTTGAATTAATAAAGCGGAGATGAAGACTATGATTATTGTATTCGGTGCATTCAAAATAAGCTATTTTAAGAATAAAATTATTTCTTCTTCTTATCATTTCATATTGTTGCTAGTTTGTGCTTGATATGGCTATAGATGTGCTCCAACCTGAGCTGTTGGCTTTTATGCAGTGGTGATAGCCTCCAATATAGAGCCTTCACCAACTACCTGCTGACCTCTGCATTTGCTGAGGTAACTAATCTAACTGGTTTAACTGTGTATTTTGTTTTCACTGTTGTTGATGCTTGAATGGGATGGTACCCTGATACTAACAATATGCGTCTGCTAACTACTGACTCGTGATAGTCCATCCCGTGGATAGATGAACTACCCCATTTGGCTGGTAGAGTGAAGACTGCTGGGGAGGAGGTGGGGAGAAGTGAAGAAGAAGAATTGCAAATTTGTATTTCTAGACATCAATGTTAACCTGATCATCTTCTTTATTTTTCCCTTATTGTCTCCAGGAATTGCAAATGGTTGTCTTTTGAGACTTGTGTTAGCATAGGAATAACTTGGTCATTGTTTCTGGTTGTGGCAAATTCAATGGATTTGTTTTCATTCGTCTAACTGTGGAATTGGGAATCATAATTTATTGGCATACATTAGTTTTATTATTTTACGTACATTGGAAATTTCCATTTGTTGGTACAATTGGTTACAACTCGTATTCAAATTCGAGACTTCACGATCCTGAAAATAACTCTAATGCCACCAAGCTAAAGCTAATTGGCTACATGGGAAATTTCTTATAAAGGGAGGAAAATGCCAACATTTGAATCCTTGACCTCCTTTACTGGATCATTAATCCAATGGCTAACATAATTTAGTAAAAAGGTAAATAAACCTTAATAGACAAAGCATCAACTTGTGGTTCATCTCTTACAAAGCTGTCAATCTTTTAAAGCTTGTTATAACAGGCACACAGAAAATAGAAGAAGAATAACACAATATTTAACGTGGTTTAACAGTAAAGTTTACATCCACAGGCAAAATAAGAGAAAAAGTTTCAACATGATGAAAAAAATAAGATGTAAATATTCAGAACTCTTAAAATCTAATTTTAGTGTGTTTTCCGAATATTTCACAATTCTATCGGCCCGTATTCTACGCTATCACCGCAGATCTCACTTTTTTATTATAGCGCGAAATTTTCTGGTCGGGTAATAGTTTAGGTCCATGAAAACATATTCACAATTTAAGCCACAAAAAATAACAAAGCTCAATGTTAATGCCTTTGATAGATCATATATTCCATGTTTTAGTGGTGTGGATGCTTTAAAAACACCGAGTGAAGGATGTGAAATGTAGGTGTGAAAGTGAGGGAATTGGGGAGAATCCAACTGAAAGGCTTGGTTTTCAAACTTGGGGTGGCGATTTGAATGGCAGGCAGAGCCAAACCTAACATTTTCATTATACAGCTAAGATACATGGATCAAATAGTGTTTTCTTGATCACTGCTTTTGCATGTAAAAGTTTACATCTACATTCTAAGAAAATTTTAGTCTCTTTCATCTGGGAAAGGGATTGCTCCTTCATATGTCCTCTTGAAGACTCTGCTAAACACAGAGAAAAGGTTAAAATCTGTATAAACTAACATTGCAGGTCAAAGAGATAAGCCTTACATTCTTGATTTCCTTAGGCATTGGAAATTTGATTATGCAGGTGGACCAATAGATTTCCAAAATTCAATCCTGATGTTTGCATGGTAGACGTTTCATTCATTGAAGACAGTAGCAGCCCATTTTGAATATCATTTTCCAGCACTCAATAAAGAAATTTCTTTTAATGTAACCACTCTTCTTGATAATAGATGGCATGGACTTTTCAAAAACAAACAAGCAATTGCTTTCTAATTATACATTACCTGTCAATTTTCAATTCCAAGCAAGAAGCTGGGAGTTATCCATAGGAGGAAAAACCAGTTGGAGAAGTTAATGACTTTTTGGAATAATAAGAATAAAAATGAATAAAGGAAAAAGAAGCGTTCTCACTTTCTTTAATAAAATATAATAATAATGAGAGTTTGAATATTACAATTTGAATGATTGTAGGATTTGGTTCAATAATAATAATATAAAATGGATTTTTAAAAAAAAAATAAAAGAGAAAAAAATAAATAAAAACTTGCACATTAAAGCTATTATACTTAAAAAATCATAAAATAATTTTTAGGAGACAATTAATATTTTTCTTAATCTTTGGGTTCCTTTGACTGAAGGATGAGAATGATTAGTTTGCATATCAATTGAGTTTCCATTTGCATCAAATTTCAAATTATTTTTTTTAAATACCATTTTAAAATATTTAGCTATAATAAAAAAAATTTAAAAGTAAATTTTTGTTTAAAAATAATTTATATATAAAAAATATATTATTTTTAAATTTCATAAAAATATTTTTTATTATTTGATTGCAATGTTAAATTAATAGTATTACGTTATGTATATGTAGGTGTTCTCACAATTTAATAAAATTATTAAAATTTAGAAAATAAAAAATAATTTTTTTTTAAAAAAAAAGAGTAAATTATTTTCTTTAAAGATGACTTAATTTTTTTTTTAATTAAAAAAATAATTTTCATTAATCTATTTTATGAACAATATTTTTCATGAAACAAATGAAAAGATTTTTGAGAAGCATCTAAGTAGTAGCTTTTAAAATTTTGTATGGAAAAAAGAATTTTCAAATGTGCTCTAATAACAATTTTTTTTTTTAATAAAAAATATTCAATGGAGAATATTTTTCAGTAGCAATTACAACTTCTATAAGAGAATTAAAATAATTTATATATCTTTTTATGATAAATTAATTACTATGTCAAATTTTAAAATTAAAAGCAATAATGAAATATAGGCAACTGGGGAGGGTTACTTCAGAAATTAGAATTCTTTTTTCTCTTGGGCTGGACAATTGGCCATTAGCCCATTTGACAAGTGCTTCTTTCTTTGTTAAGAAATGGAAACTAAATATAGGATGCAATTATTGAATATTATTTTAGCATTTTTTTAATATTTATATTTCTAATATAAAATATGTTTCTCAATTTCATCTTGGATTTATAATATTTATTTGAATTTTACAAAATATTTTATTTTTTTATAACTTTTAATAATTTATTCAAAATATTTATAAAATAACCAATTGCATAAACCATAATGGGAAGTGGTTATATAATAAAATAATGATTTCATGTATGATATCTTACATAAAATGGTAAACCAATGAAAATTATATATATATATATATATGAATAAGTGAGCCCTATAAAATTCAGTTATAACTATATATTAAAAACTTTTTTTATATCAAATATAAACTTAATTTATAAGATTTTTATCAAGTTGAGATCGAGTTTAATTTGAATTCGATTCGCTTAAATTTTTATTATGCACCATATTTAACTTATTTATTAAGTTTTTAAACACATTTAACTCATTTATTAAATCCATTTGCTTATTCATATTTATCTCTTTTATTAAGTTGATTCGATGTCGACTTATAAATTTAATTAGTTAAATTATTAAAAAAATATATTAATTATTATCTTAAATTCATATAATAATAGTTAATAAATCATAATAGTTAAATTAATAACTATAATTAAATTATTAATTAAATTACAATCAGCATAAATTATATAAAAATATAATTATATAATCTAATTATAATGGTTTAATCAATTATAATTAAAATATTTTATATTATTAATGTTTTATATAGTTATATAATTATATATATATATATACAATAAAATTAAAATATTAATATATAAACAAATCGACTCACAAGTTTATAAATAAATTAATTTATAAATTAATAAATTTAAATTCAATTTTTTCATTAAATAAATTCAAAAATTAACCTCAAACTCAACTTATTAAGCAAAGTATCAAATCAAATTTCAAGCAACTCATGAATGGCTTAACCCATCTATAATGCGTATTTTTAAGCTAATAAAAAGTTTAATATAAATAGCCTCATTTCAAGTCATTCTCCCTCTTTGCTCTGCAAACCCGTTTAAGTTTTTTAATTTTTCAAGCAATTAATGATGTTATGCTCTCCAATTGTTGAATGAAGTATTCTTAGTGTTTGATACAAGGAAATAAAATCAGAGGAATTTACGCTTTACGCATTGGATTTTCTTCTTGCTTGATGTTAGTTTTTCAAGCTTGACAAGGAAGAAAGATCAATTTTGAATTATTTTTATTTTGTGTTTTAAAAGTTAAAACATTTAGTTTTTAATTTATGCAACACAAATCTCTATATAAATACCAATCAAATGGTGGTTCTGGGTTTCTTGGATTAAAGAAAATAAAAATCAGTATCAACTGTGAAGATACTATTCTAATTCTATAGTTCTCAAAACAAACATAAACATCTCTAGAAAATCATCTGTAAGTATGCAAGTCATCTTATTGATGATAAAAGTACAGATGTGCATTCTGATAATTCAGGCAACATGATCATATGAAACTTGTGATTCAAATCCACCAAACACATAGATTACACACTGAAAAATGTAGCTATTTTCTACCATGAAAGATCTCAATCTTGTTCCTTAAGAAGATCCCAAAAGATTCTGTATGTCTTTCTGCAAAAGAAAATGAACATCAGATGAAGTCTTTGGGAATCCTTCCAATCATCAAACATTATAATTGAAGGGAAAATTATTCTTCATACCTCAATTTTAAGGGGTGACGTAGTCGGAGCATATCGCTCCACAACCTTTCCCTCCTTGTTCACTAAAAATTTTGTGAAATTCCACTTGATGGCATCTACAAAATATACACCTTTTTCTGATTTTATGTACTTGTAGAGGGTGCTGTGTTCTTCCCATTTACCTCGATCTATTTCAATCGGGAAAGGACGTTTAGAGAAAACTTCCACCCATCTCTAAAAATATAAGAACTAGAAGCTTGGAAACAGGTACTACCTTATCAAAGATTGGGAATTCAGCTTTGAACATTGTGCATGCAACTTCTTGAATCTCCTCATTGCTTCCTGGTTCTTGTCCAGCAAACTGGTTGCAAGGAAATGCCAGGATCTCAAAACCTGCCATAAGATTCCTAGCCCATGATTACAAACTTCTAACCCATATAAATATTGTGAAACACAAGAATCAATAAAGCTTTTGTGTACAAGAATGGTACACCAACCTTGGTTTTTGTACTTTTCATACAAGACATTCAATTCCTTGCAGTTTGATTGCGTTAAGCCACTGCGTAATGAAGAATAAAAATTCAGTAACGATGCTAAAGCTTTGAAGATCATTCGAACACTGTAATATTCTTGGTACATATAATATTTTCTGCATACTCGATAAGAAAATATAAAAAAGACAAAAAAATGAAAGCTCTAGTTTAAAGCTCTAGTTTAGTTCAAACAAAATTATCATGGTCAGATAGAGAAAAAAAATTAACTAGCAAATCTTTGAATTACAGGTTACAGGAAACATTATATTCATCAACACCAAATGTATTTTGAGAACTCAACCAAATATAGGAAAATGTTTTGAGAAAGAGAATTATCTTTCCTTGCTGGTAAAATTGAAGCAGAGAATAGGTATGAAATCACCTCAGCATTTGGTTGTGCTTGAGGACCACGAGAAAACATAATTCCTCATTCTAGAATTTAATGCTGGCAACATGCAGGAGCTATAGTATACAAATTCATACTATCTTAGTGACAAAAACCCAGTTTTGTAACATCAATGATGAAGTTAAAAATTTTTTCTCACAATTATCTGACACTCACATGATCTTTTGTCAAAAACATAACCTGATTGATACTACAGCTCTCCAAAATGGTATGTGCGGGCGAGTACTGACTAACGGGTAAGCCTACCTGAGCATAGTGAGTCACTACGCCTAGCTTGGATAGTCAACTTAGTTGACTGAGTAACAATGCTCCCAATCGATACTGAATGTCTACCAGAAGATAAGGAATTCTCACCGGGTTTATAGTCCTAGCACTTGTAGGACTCCCAGACAGGTTGGACTCCTAGTCCTCTTCTAATACCAACTTCTAACCCCACATACCAGTTCAATTCCCCTTACTGACTTAAGCATCGTAGTGGTGGTTAACTAACCCATCCAATGTACTCTGTTAACTTGTAGATCCAAGATCCAAAATCCATCAACTATACCCGAAAAAAAGAAAAACAACATTAGTGATAAAAAATAATAAATATGTACGCACACTTATATAAGTATGTATGACCGATCAAATTTCATCCGCGAAACACCACTCCACAACAGCCCTCAACAGTATTAAGCAGTTATCAATTCAGAAGAAGCACTTGTTTCTTAATCTTAGACAATGATTTTTCTATAAACCATTTTCCCAGCAGAACAAATAAAGCTAGTTAGATGTTCTTCAAATATTTTCAAGGGAAGAACTTCTAAATCATCCATGGAGACAGGCATTTAATTTGGAGGCCATATTAATTACAGATAAAGAAGGTTAGATATTTCACATATTAGGTGTGAAATTGCGAATGGTAGTTGCTGGATTTAAATTAGTTTGTTGAATAATTGGGCACAACGGAAAGAGAGACCATCCAGGATCTAGCCAAGATGAGATTTACATGCAATCTAATAATAGGCCAAAACTAAAGAAGTTAAAATCATAAAGTGAATAAATCAATGAACAGAAAATCAAACACAAAAAAATTTCTACTCAGATTACCATTTGGAAGCAACATTCACAATCAGGAGAACCTTCCAGCTGTGTTCGCTCAGACTTACATCATTTCCCCGAATATCCTGCAATCCAATGCAATTAGAGACTTAATATACACAAGCAAATTTTCTCTTTACTTCATAGAAGAAGCCAAAGTAAACACAGTAATATCCTTTAATGTTGAAATTACAAATCCATATTAAACTGGGTAATAGATAAATTATCTGAATATATGCGATCCAAGAGGCCTCCTTTCCAATAAATAATTTGCAAGAAAAGAATTCAATTGAACTATCACACAATCATATTTGATTTCAACTTCCTTAAAAATGAATTTTTTTTGAAGAAGAATTGAATTCTTTTCCTTCCAAACATGAGAATTGACCAAAAAATTTAATGAAATTAAAATTCTAGTTTAGGAAAATAAGAAAGGGTAAATGACAAGGAAAATCCAACAGGCCTTCAGATTAAAGTTTAGTTTGGACAATATTTTCTTTCCCACCATGATCAGCAAATTTTGTCAGATAACACATGTAATCTGGCATTAATTCAACCTAAAATGCTCAGATTTAAATGAAAGAAAATACTTAAGAACTTGACTGCTTCTAATTTTTTCAAATAGGAAATACTCTCAGTAACAAAAAAATTAATATAGTTCTAACAAAAATCAAAAGCTTCAGAAACAGGATCAAATCATAAGTAGAACAACAAGAAATCTATTACAATAAGGGGAAGAAAAGTCCTGAAACAAAGACCTCTGAAATCAAAGGCTAAGAATAGAAAACTCATTAGGGTTATCCAAGCAGTGTTTAATTGCCAACAAACATCTGGTTAAATGTCTTTTTCTTCTTTTCTACAACCTTAAACACAAAAAAAATTAAATTGACTAATCATACTCCCTACAGAGTAACAAAACACAAAGCAAGCAAAGCTTTTTCTGATTTTTTTTTCTTTTTCATCTCTGTTGAGAGACAGAGAGACAATAAAGAAGCACAAAAAGAGAAAATCTTTTGTGTCATCTAGTTTTCTCAACAACCCACAAAGAATACAAATGAAACAAACCCAGATATGAAACTAGAAGAAAGATTGAAAAATACCTTGACAGTGAAATCATAGATAGACTTGGGAGATTCTTGAGCCATGTTCTTGGAAGAAAAAAAGAGGGGTGTTTGGTAGCTATAGAAGAGCAAGACTGCAAATACAAGAAAGACAAGAGAAACCCAATTCGTGAAATGCATGATTCAGAAACTGCTATATATAATAACACCATTTCAAAATGCTTTCCTTATACGAGTAGCTAACTTAAGGAAGCTTATTTAAAATTACAGTGTAAAACTTTGAAAAAAATTTTGAATTATAGAAAATTATTTTATGATTTCCCATTATTTTTATTGACTGCATGTTGTGTTTTATGGGAATCGGTGAATTTAATGCTATACAAAATTAATCTCTTAAATTAAATGACTGAAATAGATTTAATGTTTGTTTCGCATTAAAATCAAAGCGTTTTATTTTATTATTTTAATATTTTTATTATTAAAATTTATTAAATTTTATTTTAATTTTTTTAATTATTATCTAATTAATGTATTTAAAAAATAATTTTCTCCATAATAACCTCAAATAGACTTTAAAATCTCATACCCCTTCAAATAGATTTAATATGGTAGAAAAATATTTAGATAATTAATTATATAAAAATATTTAAAATATAAATTTTATTTATAATTAATCTCAATTAAAATTTAAATTTTTTTCAAGTAAATAAATTGAGAGAGTCCGTACTCAAACTTGACTAATATACATTTAATTACTACATTAAAAAAATATTTAATTTGACTACTTACTTTTAATTTTTTTATTTAAAATATATTTTTTAATTTCTAAGTTAAATTAAAATAATTAATTAATTAATCAAATTACTTAAAAATAGCTTCAAATAATATAAGTGTTTGATTAAAAAGTGTTTAAAAATAATTTAATTAATTAAAATTATATAAAATAATATGTAATTAAGTGTTATAATTATTAAAATAGGATAATAATTGATATTTTTATAAATTATAATAATAATAATAATAATAATAATATAATTTTTTTATTTGATTAAAAAATAAGCGATAAATTATAAGGAAAAATTATTACTTATAACTTGAGAGTAATTTTAAGTAAATTTTTTAATTTATAAATCAAATCAATCTAATTTACTTATAACTTTTTATTTATAGATAAATTTAACTGATTTATAAACTAAAGCAAAAACCAATCTAAGGTTTTTACTTATAAATAAATTTAAATAAATCAAGCTAGGCAACTAAACTCCAATTTAAAACCTTTTAAAATGTAATTTTTGAAAAACAAATTATATGTTGCCATTCAAAATTGGCTATAATTTTTGAACTCCTAATTAAAGATTTATATTTTTTTTAAAATAATAATAAAAAATTTAAAATTATAATTATAATATTTGAAAATGAAAAAATTTTGTTAATAATATTTTACTTTTCAATTAATGACCTCCAAACGCTAATATTTAATGGCTAATTTCTAGTATTAAACCAAACAAGATCTATTTCTAATTGTTAAAAGTTCTCCACTTCTTATTTATCATTTATGTTGTGAGGTTTTAATTTTTGCACTGAGAACTGAGGAATATGAGAGCTCTCTCTTATTATAATGTTTGTCTTATATTATAATTTTTTTGAGTTAATTAATCAAAAGATAGGCTCACATAAATTTAATTTGAATCGATCAAGTTTATACAAACTTAAATTGTGATTGAATTAAATTAAAATGGTTCGATTTAATATATATTTATTAAAAAAATATAAAATTCAATAATTAAATTTAATTAAAAGTAGATTGCAATAAATTGTGCTGAAATCAAGATTAAAATTAGAATAAGTCAAAGTTTTTTTTTTTTTAAATCTTAAAAATCAATTTTGATTCATAAAATCAATGATTGATTTAAATTTAATTTTAATTCCAAATTAGACCGGCGGATCAACTAATACAAGGAGATGAAGATTCTTGCCAATTGAGCCAAACATACGGCTATTTGAATGTCAACATCAATAGCATTTTCTGTTTTTAAATAATAAAGGCTTTTTTTGAAAAAAAATATTAAAAAATAATTAAATTTCTATATGATTATATATGTTTTTTAAAATAAATTTTTTTAAATTAAAAAAATTAAATTATTTCACTTATTCCTCTATTTAAAAATTAAAATTAAAAAAATATTTAATTAATTTCTTTTATTAATTTTCATATTTAAATATTTAATAAATAAAATAATTTAAATTTTTAATTTTAAAAAAAATATTAAAAAAAATAAAAAACACTTCAAAGTTAATATAATTATATAAGAATTGAATTGAATCGAATTATTATTTTATAAATTTTTTTTTTCAAATGAAGTACATTTATAAGTATGAGAACTTTAAAAAAATTAATTAAATTATTATAAAATTTTAATTTTTTAAACAAGTTATAAAAAAATATAAATAAAAAAAAATTAACAAATTTACCCATAAAGAGGCTAGTTGAGGCGGCAAATAAGGCAAGAAATGGGTATGGATGGGGCAGATAGGCAACATTAATGTTATACACGTGTGAACATGAGAAAGAAATGCTTCACAAATTTATTATTATATCCGCGGAAGTGACGTAATGTAATTAAGGAAGAAAGAAGCTTCTAAAATTAGTTGGACCACAAATTTTTATTATTTTTTTTTCAAAAATAATTATATGCTTCATTTTCTTTTATTTATTTAATTTTTTTTTAAATAGAGAACGGTCATATTCTGAATTTTTTTTTCAAAGTTTGTTATGTCCTAAAGTTCTTCAATTAAAAAAAAAAAAAAACCTCAATTTGAACAAAGAATTTCGGTAAATTCAATTTTAACTTATCTAAATGTCTTAAAAACACTCCGTCTAAGTAGTTTTAATCGCTTAAGCGCGGATAAAGGAGGAGGGTTGCGATAGGTGACAACCAAAGCGTGAAAATTTCATCACACCTTATGATATGGATTCAAATGATATAAACGTTGGGGCGTCCTCTACTAACAACGCGCTACATTGGAGCCCGGGTGTAGTGAGAAATATGCAAGGATGTAGGGCATTTACCGAAAGCGATGCGCCATGCCGGTGCCTGGGTGTGGTGTTAAGTGAGCAAGGGTTCCCACATAATGGACGGGTGTGGGTAAAGAAGTTAGTCCACAGGACAGATAGTAGAACAGATAGTGGAACAAAACACAAAATAGACATAGAAGACAATAGAAGATATCATAGAAGGAGACCAATTAGGAAGGAGCAGGATAGGAGGAGGATAAGGGTTGGTACTTAGAATGTTGGATCACTTATAGGAAAATTAATGGAGCTTGTGGATACCTTGGAAAGAAGAAGGGTGAATATTGCTTGCATTCAGGAGACTAAATGGGTAGAAGAGAAAAGTAAGGAAGCGGGTAATTCAGGGTACAAACTGTGGTTTACCGAAAAGAAGAGAAATAAGAACGGAGTGGACATAATCATAGACAGGACATTGAAAGACGCAGTAATAGCTGTGAAAAGAGTAGGAGATAGAATTATATAAGTAAAGCTAGTACTAGAAGGAGAAACAATAAATATAGTTAGTGCTTATGCCCTACAAATAGGACTAGACAGTGAGAGTAAACAAAAGTTTTGGGAAGATATGGATGATTTAATGCAAAGCATACCGAATGAAGAAAATGTTTTCATTGGTGGAGATTTGAATAGACATGTAGGAAGTAATAGACAAGGTTATGAGAATGTTCATAGAGGTTTTGGTTTTGGCAGTCGAAATGAGGAGGAAAAAAACATCATAGATTTTGCTATGGCATAGGACCTAATACTAGCAAATACCTACTTTATAAAAAGAGAGTCACATTTAGTGACTTTCAAAAGTGGGCAATATAGAAGCCAAATTGACTTCCTCTTAACCAGGAAGACAAATAGAGCTCTATGCAAGGATTGCAAGGTCATTCCAGGAGAGACTTTAACAAGTAAACATCGGTTGGTGGTCTTAGATGTCAAGTTTAGGAACAATTCAAGTAAGGTCAGAAGAAATAGTGTAGCTCGAACAAAATGGTGGGAGTTTAAAGGAGTAAAGCAAGTGAAGTTCAAAAATGAGCTTCTCGAGTCCGAAGAATGGAAGCTGGGTATGGAGGCCAATGATATGTGGATACAGATGGCATCAAAGATTAGAGAAGTAGCTAGAAAAGTACTTGGAGAGTCTAAAGGATATGGACCACCCTCAAAAGATAGATGGTGGTGGAATGAGGAAATACAAAAGCGTTGAAGAGAAAAAGGGAATGGTATAAGAAATTACCTAAATGTGATAATAATGAGGCATATGAACAGTACAAGATAGCAAAGAAAGAGGCAAAAAAGGCAGTTAGTCAAGCAAGAGCACAGGCCTTTGAAAAGTTATATGAGAAACTTGAAACTAAAGAAGGGGAGAAAGATATTTATAGATTAGCAAGGAGGAGAGAAAGGAAATGTCAAGATCTTAATCAAGTTAGGTACATTAAGGATAAAGAAGGAAAAGTGTTGGTGAAAGATGAGGACATTAAAGAAAGATGGAGAAATTATTTTAATGATCTCTTGAATAATAGTCAAAATGATAATAGCGTGAAATAGACTATAGAACAATAGAAAAGAATGTGAATTATACTAGAATGATTAGATCTTTAGAAGTAAAGGAAGTACTTAAGAGAATGAAAGTGAGTAAAGCCTGTGGACCCGATGAAATACCAATTGAAGTGTGGAAGTGTTTGGGAGATATGGGAGTGGCATAGTTAACTAAATTATTTAATAAGATTCTAAACTCAAAGAAAATGCCTGATGAATGGAGGAGGAGTATTTTAGTACCTATTTTTAAAAATAAGAGAGACATACAGAGTTGCTCAAACTATAGGGGAATTAAACTCACGAGTCATACTATGAAGTTGTGGGAGGGAGTTGTGGAGCATCGACTATGTCATGATACTTCTATCTCTCTTAATCAATTTGGTTTCATGCTCGGTCGTTCAACTATGGAAGCGATCTTTCTCATTAGAAGCTTGATGGAGAAATATAGAGATGTAAAGATTTAGAAAAGGCTTATGATAGTGTTCCAAGAGATGTCTTATGGAATGTCTTAGAATAAAAGAGGGTATCTATTAGGTACATACAAGTGTTGAAAGATATGTATGAAGAAGCAACTACTATTGTGCATACAGTGGGAGGGGACACAAGAGATTTTCCGATCTCAATTGGATTACACCAAGGATCACCATAAGCCCTTACCTTTTACATTAGTTTTAGATGAATTGAAACATATACAAGAGAGTATTCCTTGGTGCACGATATGTGCGGATGATATTGTTCTGTTAGATGAGACACAAGAAGGAGCCAATAGAAAGCTAGAGCTTTGGAGAAGTACTATAGAGTCAAAGGGTTTTAAGTTAAGTAGAACGAAAACAAAATACATGCATTGCAAGTTCAGTGAAGGCCAAACTGAACTGTTGATAGGTAAGGTGTTAGTTTGAATGGAGTGTTACTGTCCCAAAGCAATCGCTTTAAATATCTAGGCTCAATTCTTCAAGTAGATGGGGGATGTGAAGAGGGTGTTAGTCATAGGATTAAAGCCGGATGGTTGAAGTGGAAACGTGTCACGGGAGTTTTATGTGATCGTAAAATTCTCAATAAGTTGAAAGGAAAATTTTACCGCATGACCATACGATAGGTTATGTTATATGGTAGTGAGTGTTGGGCACTGAAAGAGTCATATGCGTCTAAGATAGGAGTTGTAGAGATGAGAATGTTAAGGTGAATGAGTGGCCATATTAGACTAGATAAAATCCGTAATGAGAGTATTAGAGAAAATATAGGAGTTGTGCCAATTGAAGATAAGTTGAGAGAAGGAAGATTGAGGTGGTTTGGTCATGTGAAGCGTAGACATACGGAGGCTCTGGTTAGACAAGTAGAGCACATTAGGTTAGAGGATAGAAAGAAAAAAATGGATTGACCTAAATTGATTTAGAGGAGAGTAGTACAACATGACCTAGAAACATTATATATTTAGAGGATTTAACTCAAAATCGTTTAGAGTGGAGAAAGCGAATCCATATAGCCGACCCCAAATTTTTGGGATAAAGGTTTAGTTGAGTTGAGTTGAGTTTTAAATGTGTTAAAAAATTTAATTTCTTTATTTAAAAATTAAAATATTATAAGAATTTAATTTAATTTTTTTTATTAATTTTTATTTTAAAAAATCTAAAAAATTAAATTTTCTTCTTTTAAAATAAATATTTTGTAAAAAAGATTGATTGAATACTTAATTTTTATTTTTTTTAAATAATTTTTAACAGTGATTTATTCTGACATTAATATATGCATTCTATCTATTGAAAAAAATTAATATGTCAAATTTTAAAATTAAAAGCAATAATGAAATATAGGCAACTGGGGAGGGTTACTTCAGAAATTAGAATTCTTTTTTTTCTTAGGCTGGACAATTGGCCATTAGCCCATTTGACAAGTACTTCTTTCTTTGTTAAGAAATGGAAACTAAATATAGGATGCAATTATTGAATATTATTTTAGCATTTTTTTTTGAATATTTATATTTTTAATATAAAATATGTTTCTCAATTTCATCTTGGATTTATAATATTTATTTGAATTTTACAAAATATTTTATTTTTTTATAACTTTTAATAGTTTATTTAAAATATTTATAAAATAACCAATTTCATAAACCATAATGGGAAGCGGTTATATAATAAAATAATGATTTCTTGTGTGATATCTCACATAAAATGACAAACCAATGAAAATTATATGTATATGAATAAGTGAGCCCTATAAAATTTAGTTATAACTATATATTAAAAACTTTTTTTATATCAAATATAAACTTAATTTATAAGATTTTTATCAAGTCGAGATCAAGCTCAATTTGAATTCAATTCGCTTAAATTTTTATTAGGCACCATATTTAACTCATTTATCAAGTTTTTAAGCACATTTAACTCATTTATTAAATCTATTTGCTTATTCATATTTATCTCTTTTATTAAGTTGATTTGAGGCCGACTTATAAATTTAATTAGTTAAATTATTAAAAAATATATTAATTATTATCTTAAATTCATATAATAATAGCTAATAAATCATAATAGTTAAATTAATAACTATAAAGAAATTATTAGTTAAATTACAATCAGCATAAATCATATAAAAATATAATTATATAATCTAATTATAATGGTTTAATCAATTACAATTAAAATATTATATATTATTAATGTTTTATATAGTTATATAATTATATATATATATATATATATATATATACAATAAAATTAAAATATTAATATATAAACAAATCGACTCACAAGTTTATAAATGAGCTAATTTATAAATTAATAAATTTAAATTTAATTTTTTTATTAAATAAATTCAAAAATTAAACTCAAACTCAACTTATTAAGCAAAGTTTTAATTAAGCAAAGTTTTATCGAATCAAATTTCAAGCAACTCATGTATGGCTTAACCCACCTATAATGCGTATATTTAAGCTAATAAAAAGTTTAATATAAATAGCCTCATTTCAACTCATCTCCCCCTTTGCTCTGCAAACCCGTTTAAGTTTTCAAAATTTTCAAGCAATTAATGATTTTCTGCTCTCCAATTGTTGAATCAAGTACCTTTAGTGTTTGATATAAGGAAATAAAATCAGAGGAATTTGTGCTCTACACATTGGATTTTCTTCTTGCTTGATGTTAGTTTTTCAAGCTTGACAAGGAAGAAAGATCAATTTTGAATTATTTTTATTTTGTGTTTTAAAAGTTATAACATTTAGTTTTTAATTTATGCAACACAAATCTCTATATAAATACAAATCAAATGGTGGTTCTGGGTTTCTTGGATTAAAGAAAATAAAAATCAGTATCAACTGTGAAGATACTATTCTGTATTTCTCAAAATAAACATAAACATCTCTAGACAATCATCTGTAAGTATACAAGTCATCTTATTGATGATAAAAGTACAGATGTGCATTCTGATAATTCAGGCAACATGATCATATGAACTTGTGATACAAATCCACCAAACATATAGATTACACACTGAAATATATAGCTATTCTCTACCATGAAAGATCTCAATCTTGGTCTCTAAGAAGATCCCAACAGATTCTGTATGTCTTTCTGCAAAAGAAAAATGGAGAAACATCAGATAAAGTCTTTGGGAATCCTTCAAATCATCAAACATTATTATTGAAGGGAAAATTATTGTTCATACCTCAATTTTAAGGGGTGATGTAGTCGGAGCATATCGCTCCACAACCTTTCCCTCCTTGTTCACTAAAAATTTTGTGAAATTCCACTTGATGGCATCTACAAAAAATCCACCTTTTTCTGATTTTAGGTACTTGTAGAGGGGCGCTGTATTCTTCCCATTTACCTCGATCTATTTCGATCGGGAAAGGACATTTAGAGAAAACTTCCACCCTTCTCTAAAATTATAAGAACTAGAAGCTTGGAAACAGGTATTACCTTATCAAAGATTGGGAATTCAGCTTTGAACATTGTGCATGCAACTTCTTGAATCTCCTCATTGCTTCCTGGTTCTTGTCCAGCAAACTGGTTGCAAGGAAATGCCAGGATCTCAAAACCTGCCATAAGATTCCTAGCCCATGATTACAAACTTCTAACCCATATAAATATTGTGAAACAGAAGAATCAATAAAGCTTTTGTGTACAAGAATGGTAGACCAACCTTGGTTTTTGTACTTTTCATACAAGACATTCAATTCCTTGTAGTTTGATTGCGTGAAACCACTGCGTAATGAAGAATAAAAATTCAGTAACGATGCTAAAGCTTTGAAGATCATTGGAACACTGTAATATTCTTGGTAGATATAATATTTTCTGCATAGATAAGAAAATATAAAAAAGACAAAAATGAAAGCTATAGTTTAAAGCTCTAGTTTAGTTCAAATAAAATTATCATGGTCAACTCAACTCAACTCAACTCAACTAAGCCTTTATCCCAAAAATTTGGGGTCGGCTATATGGATTCGCTTTTTCCACTCTGAACGATTTTGGGTTAAATCCTCAGAAATGTGTAATGCTTCTAAGTCATGCTGTACTACTCTCCTCCAAGTCAATTTAGGTCTACCCCTTTTTTTCTTTCTATCCTCTAGCCTAATGTGCTCTACTTGTCTAACTGGAGCCTCCGTATGTCTACGCTTCACATGACCAAACCACCTCAATCTCCCTTCTCTCAACTTATCTTCAATTGGCACCACTCCTACCTTTTCTCTAATACTTTCATTACGGACTTTATCTAGTCTAGTATGGCCACTCATCCACCTTAACATTCTCATCTCTGCAACTCTTATCTTAGATGCGTAGGACTCTTTCAGTGCCCAACACTCACTACCATATAGCATAGCCGGTCGTATGGCTGTACGGTAAAATTTTCCTTTTAATTTATTGGGAATCTTACGATCACATAAAACTCCCGTGGCACGTCTCCACTTCAACCATCCGGCTTTAATCCTATGACTAACATCCTCCTCACATCCCCCATCTACTTGAAGGACTGAGCCTAGATATTTAAAGTGATTACTTTGGGACAGTGCCACTCCATTCAAACTAACTCCTTCCCTATCACCAGTTTGGCCTTCACTGAACTTGCAATGTATGTATACATCTTCGTTCTACTTAACTTAAAACCTTTTGACTCTAGAGTACTTCTCCAAAGTTCTAGCTTCCTATTGACTCCTTCTTATGTCTCATCTATCAGAACAATATCATCCGTAAACATCATGCACCAAGGAATACTCTCTTGTCTATGTTTCGTCAGTTCATCTAAAACTAATGTGAAAAGATAAGGGCTTATGGCTGATCCTTGGTGTAATCCAATTGAGATCGGAAAATCTCCTGTGTCTCCTCCCACTATGCGCACAATAGTAGTTGCTCCTTCATACATATCTTTCAATACTTGTATATACCTAATAGATACCCTCTTTTGTTCTAACGCATTCCATAAGACCTCTCTTGGAACACTATCATAAGCCTTCTCCAAATCAATAAAAACCATGTGTAGATCTTTCTTCCCATCTCTATATTTCTCCATCAAGCTTCTAATGAGAAAGATCGCTTCCATAGTTGAACGACCAGGCATGAAACCAAATTGATTGAGAGAGATAGAAGTATCATGACGTAGTCGATGCTCCACAACTCTCTCCCACAACTTCATAGTATGGCTTATGAGTTTAATTCCCCTATAGTTTGAGCAACTCTGTATGTCTCCCTTATTTTTAAAAATAGTTACTAAAATACTCTTACTCCTTGATTCATGAATTTTCTTTGAGTTTAGAATCTTATTAAATAATTTAGTTAACCATGCCACTCCCATATCTCCCAAATACTTCCACACTTCAATTGGTATTTCATCGGGTCCACAGGCTTTACCTACTTTCATTCTCTTAAGTGCTTCCTTTACTTCTAAAGATCTAATCCTTCTAGTATAATTTACATTCTTTTCTATTGTTCTATAATCTATATTCACGCTATTTCCATTTTGACTATTATTAAAGAGATCATTAAAATAATTTCTCCATCTTTCTTTAATGTCCTCATCTTTCACCAACACTTTTCCTTCTTTATCCTTAATGCACCTAACTTGATTGAGATCTTGACATTTCCTTTCTCTACTCCTTGCTAATCTATAAATATCTTTCTCCCCTTCTTTAGTTCCAAGTTTCTCATATAACTTTTCAAAGGCACTGTGCTCTTGCTTGGCTAATTGCCTTTTGCCTCTTTCTTTGCTATCTTGTATGTTCATATGCCTCATTATTATCACATTTAGGTAATTTCTTATACCATTCCCTTTTTCTCTTCTTGCCTTTTGTACTTCCTCATTCCACCACCATCTCTCTTTTGAGGGTGGTCCATGTCCGTTAGACTCCCAAGTACTTTTCTAGCTACTTCTCTAATCTTTGATGCCATCTGTATCCACATATCATTGGCCTCCATATCTAGCTTCCATACTTGGACTCAAGAAGCTCATTTTGAACTTCACTTGCTTTACTCCTTTGAACTCCCACCACTTTGTTCGAGCTACACTATTTCTTGACCTTACTTGAATTGTTCCTAAACTTGACATCCAAGACCACCAACCTATGTTGACTTGTTAAAGCTTCTCTGGAATGACCTTGCAATCCTTGCATAGAGCTCTGTTGTCTTCTGGTTAAGAGGAAGTCGATTTGGCTTCTATGTTGCCCACTTTTGAAAGTCACTAAATGTGACTCTTTTTATAAAGTAGGTATTTGCTAGTATTAGGTCGTATGCCATAGCAAAATCCATGATGCTTTTGCCCTCCTCATTTCATTGCCAAAACCAAAACCTCCATGAATATTCTCATAACCTTGCCTATCACCTCCTACATGTCCATTCAAATCTCCACCAATGAAAACATTCTCTTCATTCGGTATGCTTTGCATTAAATCATCAATGTCTTCCCAAAACTTTTGTTTACTCTCACTATCTAGTCCTATTTGTGGGGCATAAGCACTAACTATATTTATTGTTTCTCCGTCTAGTACTAGCTTTACTAGTATAATTCTATCTCCTACTCTTTTCACAGCTACTCTGCGTCTTTCAATGTCTGTCTATGATTATACCCACTCGTTCTTGTTTCTCTCCTTTCCGGTAAACCACAGTTTGTACCCTGAATTACCCACTTCCTTGCTTTTCTCTCCTACCCATTTAGTCTCCTGAATGCAAGCAATATTCACCCTTCTCCTTTCCAAGGTATCCACAAGCTCCATTAATTTTCCTATAAGTGATCCAACATTTCAAGTACCAACCCTGATCCTCCTCCTATCCTGCTCCTTCCTAATTGGTCTCCTTCTATGATATCTTCTATTATTTTCTATGTCTATCTTGTGTTCTGTTCCACTATTTGTTCTATGGACTAACTTCTTTACCCACACTCGTCCATGATGTGGGAACCCTTGCTCACTTAACACCACACCCGAGCGCCGGCATGGCGCATCACTTTCGATGAAGCCCTACACCCTTGCATATTTCTCACTGCACCCGGGCTTCAATGTAGCGACACGCCCCAACGTTTATATCATTTGAATCCATATCATAAAGTGTGACGAAATTTTTACGCTGGTTGTCACCTACCGCAACCCTCCTCCTTTATCCGGGCTTGGGACCGGCTAAGCGCAAACTACTTAGGCGGAGTTAAAATTATCATGGTCAGATAGAGAAAAAAAATTAACTAGCAAATCTTTGAATTACAGGTTACAGGAAACATGATATTCATCAACACCAAATGTATTTTGAGAACTCAACCAAATATAGGAAAATGTTTTGTGAAAGAGAATTATCTTTCCTTGCTTGTAAAATTGAAGCAGAGAATAGGTATGAAATCACCTCAGCATTTGGCTGTGCTTGAGGATCATGAGAAAACATAATTCCTCATTCAAGAATTTAATGCTGGCAACATGATGAAGCTATAGGATACAAATTCATACTTAGTGACAAAAACCCAGTTTTGTAACATCAATGATGGAGTTAATTTTTTTTTTTTTTTTCTCTTACAATTATCTAACACTCACATGATCTTTTGCCAAAAATATAACCTGATTGATATTACGGCTCTCCAAAATAGTATGTATGGGTGAGTACCGACTAACGGGTAAGCCTACCTGAGCATAGTCCGAGTTACTACGCCTAGCTTGGATAGTCAACCTAGTTGACTGAGTAACAATGCTCCCCAATCGATACTCGGAATGTCTACCAGAAGATAAGGAATTCTCACCGGGTTTATAGTCCTAGCACTTGTAGGACTCCCAGACAGGTTGGACTCCTAGTCCTCTTCTAATACCAACTTCTAACCCCACATACCAGTTCAATTTCCCCTTACTGACTTAAGCATCGTAGTGGTGGTTAACTAACCCATCCAATGTTCTCTGTTAACTTGTAGATCCAAGATCCAAAATCCATCAACTATACCCGAAAAAAAGAAAAACAACATTAGTGATAAAAAATAATAAATATGTACGCACACTTATATAAGTATGTATGACCGATCAAATTTCATCCGCGAAACACCACTCCAAAACAGCCCTCAACAGTATTAAGCAGTTATCAATTCAGAAGAAGCACTTGTTTCTTAATCTTAGACAATGATTTTTCTATAAACCATTTTCTCAGCAGAACAAAACTGCAATATATAAAGCTAGTTAGATGTTCTTCAAATATTTTCAAGGGAAGAACTTTTAAATCATCCATGGAGACGGGCATTTAATTTGGAGGCCATATTAATAACAGATAAAGAAGGTTAGATATTTCACATATTAGGTGTGAAATTGTGAATGGTAGGTGCTGGATTTAAATTAGTTTGTTGAATAATTGGGCACAACGGAAAGAGAGACCATCCAGGATCTAACCAAGATGAGATTTACATGCAATCTAATAATAGGCCAAAACTAAAGAAGTTAAAATCATAAAGTGAATAAATCAATGAACAGTAAATCAAACACAAAACAATTTCTACTCAGATTACCATTTGGAAGCAACATTCACAATCAGGAGAACCTTCCCGCTGTGTTCGCTCAGACTTACGTCATTTCCCCGAATATCCTGCAATCCAATGCAATTAGAGACTTAATACACACAAGCAAATTTTCTCTTTACTTCATAGAAGAAGCCAAAGTAAACACAGTAATATCCTTTAATGTTGAAATTACAAATCCATATTAAACTGGGTAATAGATAAATTATCTGAATATATGTGATCCAAGAGGCCTCCTTTCCAATAAATAATTTGCAAGAAAAGAATTCAATTGAACTATCACACAATCATATTTGATTTCAACTTCCTTAAAAATGAATTTTTTTTGAAGAAGAATTGAATTCTTTTCCTTCCAAACATGAGAATTGACCAAAAAATTTAATGAAATTAAAATTCTAGTTTAGGAAAATAAGAAAGGGTAAATGCTAAGGAAAATCCAACAGGCCTTCAAATTAAAGTCTAGTCTTGAACAATATTTTATTTCCCACCATGATCAGCAAATTTTGTCAGGTAAAACTTGTAATCTGGCATTAATTCAAACAAAAATTCTCAGATTTGAATGAAAGAAAATACTTAAGAACTTGATTGCTTCTAATTTTTTCAAATAGGAAATACTCTCAGTAACAAAAAAATTAATATAGTTCTAACAAAAATCAAAAGCTTCAGAAACAGGATCAAATCATAAGTAGAACAACAAGAAATCTATTACAATAAGGGGAAGAAAAGTCCTGAAACAAATAACTCTAAAATCAACGGATAAGAATGGAAAACTCATTTGGGTTATCCAAGCAGTGTTTAATTGCTCACAAAAATTTGACTAAATGTCTTTTTCTTCTTTTCTACAAGCTTAAACACAAAAAAATTAAATTGACTAAGCACACTCTCTACAGAGTAACAAAACACAAAGTAAGCAAAGGGTTTTCTGTTTTTTCATCTCTTTTGAGAGGCAGAGAGACAATAAAGAAGCACATAAAGTGAAAATCCTTTGTGTCATCTAGTTTTCTCAACAACCCACAAAGAATACAAATGAAACAAACCCAGATATGAAACTAGAAGAAAGATTGAAAAATACCTTGACAGTGAAATCATAGATAGACTTGGGAGACTCTTGAGCCATGTTCTTGGAAGAAAAAAAGAGGGGGGTTTGGTAGCTATAGAAGAGCAAGATAGCAAAAACAAGAAAGACAAGAGAAACCCAATTCGTGAAATGCATGATTCAGAAACTGCCATATATAATAACACCATTTCAAAATGCTTTCCTTATACGAGTAGCTAACTTAAGAAAGCTTATTTAAAATTACAGTGTAAAACTTTGACAAAAATTTTGAATTATAGAAAATTATTTTATGATTTCCCATTATTTTTATTGACTGCATGTTGTGTTTTATGGGAATTGGTGAATTTAACACTACACAAAATTAATCTTTTAAATTAAAGGACTGAAATAGATTTAATGTTTGTTTGCATTAAAATTGAAGCGTTTTATTTTATTATTTTAATATTTTTATTATTAAAATTTATTAAATTTAATTTTAATTTTTTTAATTATTATCTAATTAATGTATTTAAAAAGTAATTTTCTCCATAATAACCTCAACAAACAATGCTAAATAGACTTTAAAATCTCATACCCCTTCAAATAGATTTAATATGATAGAAAAATATTTAGATAATTAATTATATAAAAATATTTAGATAATTAATTATATAAAAATATTTAAAATATATTTAATATGATAGAAAAATATTTAAATAATTAATTATATAAAAATATTTAAAATATAAATTTTATTTATAATTATTCTCAATTAAAATTTAAATTTTTTTCAACTAAATATATTGAGAGAGTTGGTACTCAAACTTGACTAATATGCTTTTATTCACTAAATTAAAAGACTATTTAACTTGACTACTTACTTTTAACTTTTGATTTAAAATATATTTTTTAACTTATGAGTATAATTAAAAATAAATAATTAATTAATAAAATTACTTTAAAATAACTTTAAATAAAATAAGTGTTTGATTAAAAAGTGCTTAAAAGTAATTTAATTAGTTAAAATTATATAAAATGATATATAATTAAGTATTATAGTTGCTAAAATGGTATGATGTTTATATTTTTAAAAATTATTATGATAATATAATTTTTTACTTGATTAAAAAATAGTCTTAAAACAAGTAAATAAATTACAAGATAAATATTATTACTTATGACTTCTCACTTATTTTAAGTAAAATTTTTATCTTAAAAATCAAACCTATACAATTTACTTATAACATTTTCCTGATAGATTAATTTTAATGATTTATAAACTAAACCAAAACCCCTCTAAAGGAAGCTAGGCAACTAAACTCCAATTTAAAACCTCTTAAAATGTAATTTTTAAAAAATAAATTATATGTTGCCATTCAAAATTGGCTATAATTTTTGAACTCCTAATTAAGGATTTATATTATTTTTATTAATTAATAATAAAAAAATTAAAATTTTAATTATAATATTTGTAAATGAAAAATTTTTGTTAATAATATTTGACTTTTCAATTAATGATCTCCAAACGCTAATATCTAGTGACTAATTTATAGTATTAAACCAAACAAGATCTATTTCTAATTGTTAAAAGTTCTCAACTTCTTATTTACCATTTATGTTGGGAGGTTTTAATTTTTACATTGAGAATTGCAAAATATAAGAGCTCTCTTTTATTGTAGTGTTTATCTTATTATAATTTTTTTGAGCAAATTAATCAAAAGATGGGCTCACCTAAATTTAATTTGAAATCGATCAAGTTTATACAAATTTAAATTGTGATTGAATTATATTAAAACGGTTCGATTTAATATATATTTATTAAAAAAATATAAAATTTAATAATTAAATTTAATTAAAAGTAGATTGCAATAAATTGTGCTGAAATCAAGATTAAAATTAGAATAAGTCAAAGTTTTTTTTTTAAAATCTTAAAAATAAATTTTGATTCATAAAATCAATGATTGATTTAAATTTAATTTTAATTCCAAATTAGACCGGCGGGTCAACTAATACAAGTAGATGAAGATTCTTGCCAATTGAGCCAAACATACGGCTATTTTAATGTCAACGTCAATAGCATTTTATTTTTTTAAATAATAAAGGCTTTCTTTGAAAAAAATATTAAAAAATAATTAAATTTCTATATAATTATATATTTTTTAAAATAATTTTTTTTAAATTAAAAAATTAAATTATTTCACTTATTCCTCTATTTAAAAATTAAAATTAAAAAATTTTTTAATTAATTTCTTTTATTAATTTTCATATTTAAATATTTAATAAATAAAATAATTTAATTTTTTAATTAAAAAAAATATTACAAAAAAAATAAAAAACACTTCAAAATTAATATAATTATATGAGAATTGAATTGAATCTAATTATTATTTTATAAATATTTTTTATTTAATTTTGAAAAAATTAATTAAATTATTATAAAATTTTAATTTTTAAACAAGTTATAAAAAAATATAAATAAAAAAAAATTTAACAAATTTACCTATAAAGGGGCTAGTTGAGGCGGCAAATAAGGCAAGAAATGGGTATGGATGGGGCAGATAGGCAACATTAATGTTATACATGTGTGAACATGAGATAGAAATGCTTCACAAATTTATTATTATATCCGCGGAAGTGACGTAATGTAATTAAGGAAGAAAGAAGCTTCTAAAATTAGTTGGACCACAAATTTTTATTTTTTTATTTTTCAAAAATAATTATATGCTTCATTTTCTTTTATTTATTTAATATATTTTTTTAAATAGAGAACGGTCATATTCTGAATTTTTTTTTTGTTATGTCCTAAAGTTCTTCAATTCAAATAAAAAAAAAAAAAACTCAATTTGAACAAAGAATTTCGGTAAATTCAATTTTAATTTATCTAAATGTGTTAAAAAATGTAATTTCTTCATTTAAAAATTAAAATTTTATAAGAATTTAATTTAATTATTTTTTATTAATTTTTATTTTAAAAAATCTAAAAAATTAAATTTTCTTCTTTTAAAATAAATATTTTGTAAAAAAAAATTGATTGAATACTTAATTTTTATTTTTTTTAAATAATTTTTTAATTTAAAATTTATTTTTTTTCTAACTATTAAAATTAATGAAAAAAAATTAATCAAATTAAATTCTTGTAAATATTTTAGTTTTCAAATAAGATATTTAACTTAAAATAATTTTTTAATAAAAAAAATTATATTAAAAATAATATAATTATTTGAGAATTAAATTAAAATTTTTTTCTTACAAATATAGTTTTTAAACGAAGTCAATTTATTTATCAAATTAGAAATGAAATTAATTAATTAACAAATTAAATGTGAAATAATTTTAACTGATTTGATTAATTTTAATTCTTATGGGTTTTTTTTTTTAAAAAAAATGTAACAATTTGTTTTTTTGTCAATTTTAACATGGAAAATTTCATTACAGCGCCTACGGCGTCAACGTATACAGTAGATTCTCCAACTCGCTATTCATTACATGGAAAATGGAAGTGATAATCACTTTGTGGTTTCAAGTTTCAGCCTTTTTTTTTTAATATTATTTTAAATGGCGTTAAAAATTATTTTTTTATAAAAATTTAATAATTTATTAATAAAAATTATAAAATAAATACAATATAATCTTTTTTATAAAATATAATCAAAATACTTCTATTTAAAGATGATTTGAATAAAAAAATAATCTTTTGAATAGTAAGTGGTCATTTTTTATTTTAGATGATAATTTTTTTTTATAATATTGTCTTTTCAAAAACTCACTATCTCTGTAACTCATAAAAGCGATTAAATAACCATGCACGTCAATGTCAATAGGAAAACAGGCTATACCAATAGGTTTCATTGATGGATGTACGAGAATATTCAAAGAAAAATGAAAGAAATTAACAATTCATATTGCATTTCAAAGTGCCAAAGAGTTCATTTAAATACTATTAAAATTGATATAAAAGGCTAATAAATTGACTCAGCTAGAGCTCACACATCTGAGCTTAGAATTAGACAAAGTCCACTCTTCCAAGCTCAGAGCCGGACAGAGCTCGCCCATTTAATCTCAAAATCCAACAACTAAAGGAAGCGAGTTCTGAGGAGATCTCTGAGAGTGTTCCGACCTATTTTAAGAGATCAAACAAATCAAAGAGATTGATACTCTTTGAGTTCAGACCAAACGAAGATCACACCACTGATCACGCCTAATTCCCAGCATAATCTGATGATGCAAATAGAATACTCACTTTCATTATATTGAATATTCGATTCATAATCCGATTACTGACTTGAGCATTGACATGGTTGCTAACCACCATCGGCTCTCACTTGTTCTTTGATTTTCAGGAGACTCTCAATGCAATCAAATCCAATATCCAGGAAACTCACGGCAACATCAGTTGGCGCTATCTGTGGAAAAAAACCACCGACTATTTTTTCCTCCACCTTTCTTATTAAAACTTTGTTTGTGGTTTTTTTCTAGAAAATTTTAGATTTCATTCATAACAGTTTCATGGCCGATGTAGGTTCAAACTTTGGAAAAACACCTTCAGAAATCTTAGGTGACAATCTTAGGTGACATGGGCGCTCTACCAATGGCAATAGACCCACAACCAAATGCAGCAACCCATGGAACCTAGCCAGTAGGCCTTTCTGATCCCAATTTAATGATAAAAAAAATCAAGAAAATGAAAGCTATACTAGAATCATTAAAGAGAGAATACGAGTAAAATATTAAAGAGTAGCACCCCAGATACACCAATGATAATACCGCTAACTCCACCTTTCGTAACCACCATACCATTTGGAAGGCCAGCCAGAGAAGTAAAATCTAGAAACAGCAAGAGCAAGGCAAAGAGAGTTTATTCCGATGATGACAAATCATACTTTGAACAAAGTGCTCTTAGCCAGAAAATTGCATGGGCAATCACAAATTTCCAGAAGAATTCTCACGATGATGATTATGGAATGGGAGATGGTTCACCATTGAATGAAGAAATATTATTAGAAGTTTTTCCACCAAAATTTAAATTATCAACTGTAGAAAAATACGATGGGACTTCTAACCCAGAAGCCACTTGGCAAATTTCTGTACAATGATGCTTTTATAGAATGTTAATAATTTTATTTTGTGATGCTTTTATAGAATGTTAATAATTTTGTTTTGTGCAGGACTGGCCCAAAAGTGGTATCAAAGGCTGTTAGACGGTTCTATAGAGAATTTTGAGCAACTGGCAAGCTCATTTAAGCAAAAATTTGCGAGCTGCATTCCACCCATAAAACTATCATCTAACCTGAGGAAGATTCGATAAGTAGAAGGAGAATCTCTTAGGGAGTATGTATCCAGATTCAACGCAGAAGCTATACAGATAGAAAACCTCAACCACAAAATAGCCTACGTGGCGATAAAAAAGCAGTCCAGAAATAACAGATTTGTGGATTTCCGAATAAAAAATCCAGCTTTGGACTATGAGCAACTGATGGAATGAGAAAAAAAGTACATCAGGTTAGATGATGAAAGAACAACCTTAAAAGAGGAAAGATGCGCTGGCTAAAGTTTAGAAAGGAGATATGAAAAAAGACGCAGTGATTGGCAAGGTTATGGTTCAAACTCCATAACCTCTCGATGAGAACGGTATAGCTTTTACACACCACTGATAGAATCCAAAGCCCAAGGATTAATGTGGATACAGAAAAATAGTCAAGAAATCAAATGGCCATAGAAAATAAAGGCAGAAACTGCAAACCAAAGAGACAAAAAGGAGTACTGCCATTTTCACGATGATCACGGATATACCACAGGTGAATGTCAATAATTGAAAAATAAAATCAAAAGGCTCATTTGGCAAAGAAACCTCAGAAAGTTTGCTAATACAGAAGAGAGATAGGATAAATCAAAAGACAAGAGCCAGGAAAAACATGATACAAAAGAGCCATTGAAATCATCAGTGTTATAGCAGGAGAACCAGGAGGGCATAAAAATAATAGTAAAAGGATAGTTGAGGCAGTTAGCTCAGAAAATATGTTTTCCATTGACACAGAATCCCTCTCCAAGGATCCGATCACTTTCAAACTAAAAGACTATGAAAATATTAAAATAACTCATTATGATCCTCTGATGATTAATATTTTATTGAACAGGTATATGGTACAAAGAGTTCTCATCGATATAGGGAGCTCGGTCAACCTAATCACACTAGAAGTTTACGAGAAACTAGGATTGAAAATGGTAGATCTTGCTAAAGTAATATTCCCTTTGGTAGAACTAGGAGACAAGACCGTGCTAGTAGCTAAAATCCAAACTTGACAGTAATCTTAGGCAATGAAGTCCACAAGCATACAATATATGCAGAGTTTATAGTAGTGGACATCCCACATTCCTTCAATGCCATATTGGGATGACCATTTTTAAATGGTAATAACATCTTGATTAACATGGATTGCTTATCTTTGAAACTTCCAGCTCCAAGTGGAATAGCTGTGGTAAGATGGAGCCGAAAATTAGCTTAGGAATGCCATAACCGATCTACAAAAGTTACGAGCAAGGTCACACTACAATCGATCTCCTGGGAAAACCAAAAAGTAGCATCTCTCTAAAGCCGGCAGATCAGATAGAAGAGGTCGAGCTCCATACGGGAAAGAAGATCAGGATCAGCATTGCGCTGCAAAGTCCAAAGAGGGATGAGCTCATCAGAACGCTTGCCAAAAGATCATCCACCTTTGCTTGGAGTTCGCAAGAAGTGCCAGGAGTAGTGTTGTAACATCCTCCCGGTAGCAATTCCGTACATCCTACTGTTCCGGTGACCGGTGTCGGTCCGGACAGCTAGAACGTCCGGAAAAATAATTAAATTTAAGTGAGGGACCATAATTAACTCAAATATTAATGAGAAAAATTTAGTAAAAATTTTAGAAATAAAATACATTAAGTCAAAAGAGCCTGCCCAAGCGATGGGTAACAGAGGTAAGTTGCGGTTCGCAACGAGGAGCCCTAGACAGGAAAAAATCATAAAATAATTTTTGGGACTCCAGAGAAGGGTTATTGAGGTTCCTATGGCATTAGAATGCCAAGAAAATATTTAGAAAAATTTTTCAATCCAGATGACCAATTTTGACCCGTTAATCCAAACGTAGTGCATTTTGGTCATTTCGCTTAACGAGCTGATTTTTGGACGACATCTCAAGTTGAGTAAATAAATAATATAAAATAAAATATGAATAAACATTACTAGAAATCAAATTGAAAATGATTAGTGGAGGAAAGGAAAGAAAATGAAGAAAAAGCTCAATTATGACATCTTGATGATGTCATTTACAAATTGTGACCAATCACAAATAAGCTACCATTTGACTAAACTATTAAAAGACATAAATGAAGACCAAAATAACACAAATTACAGCAGCCATTCTTCTTCTTCTTCTTCCCCAAAACGTGACTCTTCCCATCTCCCTCCATTGATGAGCTTGGCAAGCTCATGAAACCCTAAACTCCCACCATATTTCCTTGAGTTCCCAACACTAAATTTTACCCTAGAACCTTGCTTAATATTTTGGGAGCTAAAAGAGGAGAAGAAATTGAAGTTTTGGGTTGGCTTGGATTTAAGCTACAAGAGGTTAGTGCACTATATATAAAAAAAAACTCTTTAATTTCATGCATAGGAACTTGAATTTAGCAAGAATTTGTAAATTAAATGGATGAAATTTATGTATATGTACTCCATAAATTTTGGCTGCCCTAGGGAGAAATAGGATTGAGTGTTTTTGAATGGACTTGGAATGAATTAGAAATCATGAATAAAGTATATAAACATAAGGAAATGAGTTAGTTAGTCAACTAGGGTAACTTGTACAAAATCTTGAATTTGAGCTAGGGTTTTGGGAGTAAAGTGTGGACTTGGATTATGAATTGATTAGAGAACATTTTAATGGTCAATTAGTGACCATTTTAGGTTGATTGACCAACAAATGGACTGAAAAATGAGATTGCAAAGTGAGGTTGCAAACTGCCTCTAGACAAGAAAGATAGGGACTGAAAATTCAGTCCCTTTGCACTGCCATAACTTGGGCTGTGTTAGTCCAATTGGTGTTTGGCTAATTGGACATGAAACTAGGCTTATAATGGCACATTTTTGCTGAAGAAACCATGCCCAAAAGACCAAAGCAAGAGGACCAAAACTTGGCCCCAATCCGGACACCCTGCACAGCCCTCTGCAGAATTGACCAAATGAACAGTAACTGTTCATTTGGCCATAACTCACTGTAGATTTGGTCAATTGACCTGAAATTTTTACAGCAACAAGTTAAGACATAGACAAACAACTTTCATGAAGGAACCTACCCCAAATTATGGCCAGAACCTAACCCAAATGGCAGTGGCAGCCACTGTTCAAACCTGCAACTCTGCAGATTTTGATTTGAGCAGCCATGTTTGGATGGCTATAACTCTCTCTAGAAAACTCGGATTTAGGCGATTCTTGAACCGATGGAAACCTAAGACATAGTAGAACATTTCATATGAAGAAAGTTAGATCAAATTATGAACTTAACTTGGTCAAATTACTGACCAAAGTTGGACCAAAAATCTGCCAGCACCCAATATAGCAGCATGAATAGTGCACGTGAACAGTAAACTTATTTTGGCCATAACTTGAGCTACAAAACTCCAAATGGAGTGATTCAAAAAAAGAAATTCAACTAGACAGAATAAGGAACAACTTTCATGTTTACCATTTCCTCAAATTCCCACTGTAGAAATATCAAATGGAACAATAAAGATGAAGCACCAAATATGAAAATTTTGCTCAATTAGCATTAAGCTTAAAAATGGTATTGGCAACCAATACCAACAAGTTTGAAATACAAAATGTGGTATGTTTGAGGTGTTAAAACCAATACACCTATTTTCTATCCAAAAGTCAATATTTTTGTTGACCAATGAGGTGAATAGTGACACCAAAACCAAAAATTGGCAATTTTGCCAAAATGACCTAAGCTTTGATAAAGTGACCAAAACCAACAAGTTTTGAATACAAAATGTGGTATGTTGGGAGTACTAAAACCAATGTACCTATTGTTTATGCAAAAGTCAACATTTTAGTTGACTAATGAAATGAATAGTGACATGAAAACTTGAAATTCAAAAATTGTGAAACTTAAAAATGCAAAATGCCCTAGTAGGCCTAATGTGATTGGTTTGGATAGTTTGGCATGCCAATAGGGTTTTGTTTTAGCGATCGCGAAAGGAAAGGCTTTATGCCTGTATTCATGGCTTTATGCCCGTATTCATGGCTTTTATGCCGATTCATGGCTTTTATGCCCGATTATGTGATATCATGGCTTTTAGCCATACCGATCGCATACGTGGTTGGCGCTCGTCCCATGGTATGACGGCCCGAGGCACCGCGGTGTCAGTGCCAACGACGTTATCCATCCAATCGTCCAAAGATAGGTTACTTGGGCATGGAAAAGTATAATCAGAATCGAATCGATTGTTAAAGAAAATACGAAAATTAAATATCGTGAATGATTACGATAGAATACAAAGAAACTCAAGATCAGGAAGAAAATAAATAAACAGAATGCATGAAGAAGTTAATATCATAAAACGTAATTAGCCCTCGATTAAACATTAAGTTGGTAATTATTCAGTTCTTATGAACACAATGGCTAAGAAATTATGATTTTTATATTGCATATTATTTCTTTCTATTTTATTATTTGCACCACTAAGCTTTATGCTTAGCGCCGCTTTGCAACGCTAGGTACCAAGATACCGATCGAGAGCCGAGACCACAAATTGAGTAAGTCCATCCTGCAGATTCTGCATAGTGTCCGTGTCACCTCATTGTTCATGCATTGGTAGGACGCCTTGATGTCATTTTGGTATTTTGTAATTGATTTTATTTTCTCATATGTATTTGAAACTTATGTAATGTATTTTGATATTCATGTAAATAATGAAAAGTGTGGTTGTAAATGGAAAAGTGAATGTTTATATATGAATTATGCATGGTATCATATGAGATGGATGAATGAGAACTGAGATTGAACATTGTTGAGAATTTGATAAATGGAGTTGAGATGATGGAAAATGAATATAGGAAGTGTTTTTCACAGGTTCCGAAGAACTGTTTTCTCCATTTTTAGCCGGTATTCTGCCGGATTTTCTTTAAAATTTTCAGAACCTCAAAGAAATAATAATTTCGACAAATGGCTTAAAATGAATTATATTTCACAAGTTATATTCAAAATTATGATAAAAAATAAATTAAGATAAAAGAGGATGAGCTCATCGAGTGGCATAACTTGATCATCCACCTTTGCTTGGAGTTCGCAAGAAGTGCCAGGAGTAGTGTAGACCCTTATTTTGTGATGAGTATGTGCATTGAGACTGTGGAAAATTCGATGATGAAAAATCATATGACTGTAAGATGTAATTGGAGGCATGAAGCTGAATTATTAATTCCGTAGCATGATCTTGAAAAAAAAATAATGATATATTTTTTTAGGAAAATTAATTTAATTAAATTTAAATAAAATTTTGCTTTGTTTAAATTTTATATGGGTAGTTTTCAAATGGACCTAATTAAGTTTAATTGGGCCCCATAGGCCTAAGAAAGCCTAGTTAGAAATTTTAAATAGAAACGATTTAATTTATTTTCTGAAAATTAAAATAAGAAAATATTTTTTCTCTCTCCTACTTGACTCTACTCTCTTCCTCACTCCCTATTGATGCTACCCCCTCTCATTCTCTTCTTATTGGTTGAAACACTTCACTCATATCCCAGTCTTACCCAAATTCTGCAATTCCAGTTGTTTAAGTTATATGAAACTTATCACTTTAGGACTTCAAACCTTATCACACCTCTCTCCCAAAACCCTATAAATACCCTACTGGGGAGAAGAAAAAAGGAAGAAAAGAGAAAAAAAAAAAAAAGAAGAAGAAAAAAGATGAGAAAAAAAAAGAAGAAAAAAAGAGAAGAAAAAAAGAAAAAATAAGAAAAAATAAAAAAGAAGAAAAAAGAAGAAAAAAAAAAGATTAAGAAAGTTCAGAGCTATTTAGAGATATTCAAAACTCTTTTAGTTCTTTCTTTTTTTTTTAAGAAGATTTTCATGCAAGATTTCTTGAATATTAGTTTTTATTGTTTTCTTTTTAAGATCTATGCCACGTAATATTTAATTTTATGCTATTTGTCTTTTAATTTATCTTGCATATTCATGTGGATCATGTAATCATGTTTAATTTGAGGGGATACACAACTCTGCACATATTCAATTTTCTATCTCTCATATTTTTATTATTTTTTGTTATCTTATGAATTTGAAAAAATTTTAGTAAAATTATATTCATATTCTTAATGAAATTTTATTAATTTTAGACTTAAGAATCACTGAAAAAGTTTTTGTATTTTTTAAGTTATGGCTATTTGAAGTTAGAGTTTCTACAAAATCTGATTTGTAGTATACCCGAATTGTGAAGCCTATATCTCCCTTGTTTCTTAATAGTTTTGTGCAAATCTGGTGTCTAAAATTAATTTCAGAATCTTATAAATATTTTTCAATTGGTTTTGCATTTATATCTATTGTGGTTAATGAGTTTTGAATTTTATAAAAAAGTAGTGTAATTTTATCACTTAGAAAAGTTACGATTTATGTAGACCATTCGGCTAGGGTTTTGTTTAATTTATAAATTTTATAATCTTGTATGATGTATTGGCTATCTTCTGTAATGTTTTCATGGTTTTTAAGCATGTTTAACTATTTTTCAAAAATCAGATTTCCTACTACTATCAATCTGCCATAATTTAGAAATTGTATGTTTATGCATGTTCTCATATTTTCTTGGGTTCCAATTAACATTTGATCTGTTTTTCAGTATTTTTTCAATTCAAGAAGTGTTATGAAGTGTTTGAAATATGTTAGAAGACTTGAACCTTTAGATAGCTGTAACTAATTTGGAATATTAACCCTTTAGGAGACTAGAGTTAGAATCCAATATGAATTGTTATTAGTATTTTCTTATTGTATTTACTTCCTTTATTTTCTTTAAGTTTTTCTTTATTTTTTTATTACAAATAAAATTGGTAAATAGCCCTAAGGTAAGTACCAAAGAGAGTATTTACGTGGAGTTAAACGGGAGTAAGCCAGGGATATCATTGCCATATTAAAAAAGATGACCTTTTTTAAGGGTAGCTTGCCCCAATAGCAACTGTAATTATCAACAAGTAAGTAACTCTAAATTCTTAAAATAACAGTATTGTAGTAATAATAAGATTTTTATTTGGTAAATTAAAATTAATTTTGTTTTTAATATAACTGACTTTTGCATGTAATTAATTTAAATAAATATTTGATAAATTAAAATTAATCTTGTTTGTAAATTAAACTAATATTGGCATGTAAAATGAATATAATTTAATACTTGATAATTATAAAATAAATTTGTATATTAGAAATCTTTATTAGGTTATGATTATTTGGGCCTTATGTGATATTAGAATAAATTATACATGTACATAATTAATTTAGTTTAATTATCCTTAGGGCAACTTGGTGAAAAATTAATTAATTACGTTAAATAGAAACTTAAAGTTATTTAAAATTGAATTTGTTTGTAAATTTAATTCTCAATAATAAATTAATTTTAGTCATATGGTAAATATTATTTAAATAATTAGCAACCCTATAGATAAGAATTACTTATGCATGAAAATTGTTTGTAAACAATAACCCTTTTGTGAATTACTTGCATGTGTAGGATTAGAATTGCATTTTTAGGATAAAGTTTAATAAAGGAATAATAATAAAAAAAGACTTCTAGAAACATTAGTGGAGGACTGATACTCGAATTAACAAGGTTAGACCAGCATAAGGGGTGTCTAACACTTTCTCCTTATTTACCCACTATTCCGAACCTAGACATTGGGCTATGCTAATGACGGTTGTGGAAACTCTGTAAGGAGTAAGTTGCCATCCATGACCCTCGAAAAAAATACTAAATATATCCCGGTTATTACCCAGGTGGCGACTTCTGTCTATCTATGCCTTCGTGGCATAAATCTTTAGTACTGTGGTAGTGTTATAAGAAGACTGTACTTACCAGTGGTTTGATTTTATTAAAATTATATGAAGTGCATGTCTAGGAAATACAGTCTAAGAAGGTGGTACTTAAGTGAGACCATTGTGACTCCACCATCTTTCCTGGGTATTTCTTGGTACATTTTATATAATTCTAGTGGATAATATTTTGCCTTACTATGACCCCCAACTCCACAGTTTGGCGACTCCACCGGGAACTAAATGGATAGTTACTCCAATATATTTCTATTAGTCTAATATTATTCATCTGTTAAACTTTTTGCATTGCACTATACTATCACATAGTTCACCCTTACCCTTTTTAGCCTCGATAGTACTAGTAAAGGAGACCATAGTTCCAATCGAGCTATGATGAATTGATGAATGCTAACCGCACCCCATGCTCGTACCTTCGAGTATATAAAAGAGTCATAGCTCTGGCCGTTGTGCTTAATGGACAAGCTCTCGCATGGGTGACCCTTTTCCTACCCGATGAAGCCCATGAGCCATAGATTTCAGCCCTAGGTACCCCGTAGATTTTTGTTGTACTGGATTTATAGCCTTACTATTCAAATCATAAGTTCTAGTGGTAGTTGAGATGAACCTAGGCCTATGCATAAACCCAATGTGTGTATAGGCCCAAGTCCATTGTTAAGCAAGAGGATGCTTACTTATGGTTAAACTTTAAGGATATAAATCCCTTGTTTGTGAGGGGAGGATCGTCTGGACCACCCCTTGTTGGTGTGTCCAGTGTAGCATAGCCTAGGATAAAATTTTTTTTCCCACCCTACACATGAGAGTTGGAGGTATAAAGGGGCGAAGATTTAGTTTTGGAGATATTCTTTTCGATTTTGATTCAGTCTTTGGTCTGACTTTAGTTCAGTTTATATGGTTTGGTTTTGGTTTAGTTTTGGTTCTATTGGGATGATTCGATTTTGGTTTTGTAAAGGTAAAGGCAAAAAAAAAAAAGAAAAGAAAAAAATGGTCCATTCATACATTACATTCATGTACATAGCATGCTTAGGTTAACCCTTAAATCCTATTTTCTTGAGTAAACATAGCCTCAAAATACACCAAAAAGACTTTTGATTAGGTCACTTAGGTTAAGGATGGGAAGAGACTAATAAGGATTTCACGTGCACTACTTAAAATAGAAGAAACTATGGTCATGCTTGATGAAACCTTGAATACTAAGATGTTTGAGCTGGAAGAGAAAATTATGGTTAACTTTGGAAAGAGGATCTGAGGTAGGCCAATTGAGCGACATTAAAATTATTGAGGTTCAAATTGTGTCTTGCACTCAAGGAGATTTTCCCAATTCAACCAACTCTTACCCATAGTTATCGAGCATCTCAAAGCTCAAAACCTCCTGTAGCTCTTAGCACCCAGACCACCACTAAATCCATTCCCACCTAGCTATGATATCAACCAATATTGCTAGTTCCACCGAACCCACGGTCATGACACTGAACGATGCTTCCAACTTAAGCATGATATCTAAGACCTAGTTCATGCTAAAAAGATAACTGACCCAGAAAACCGACCAAATACCCATACCAACCCTATGCCTTACCCAATTTTTCACCTCTACCAGGTCTCTATATAATCTCTACCATCCCAAATAACCCTAACAAGATTATTAACTTTATCCAACCCATCCAAAAGCCCAATGAACCTTAGTCTATAATGGTTGTTGACATTTGTGATAATTCTAGATATGATGAGGGTCCTTTGGATGTCTAAATCGATTCTGATGAGGAGGTAGTTGTATTACAACTAGACAGTTCAGTTCCACTAGTGTCAAGTTTTCAAGTTGCTGGGATCTATAAAAACTAGATAGATCCAAAAGTGGCTACTGTGAAGAAAGAGATGAAGTTTTTTCCTAGCATAGGCCTAGGAAAAAGTATAGATAGCCTAGTAACTTTTCTTAAGATGAAGGGTTAGATCACGAGTTATGACTTGGGTTATGAGCCAACTGAAGAGGAAGAAGAGCCAAAGCCTCCTAAGTTCATGAAAGAGGGGGCAATTACCTAGACATATGATTAAGGGTTATCACATATGAAAGAGCTAGAGTAGAAAATCAGTACCATTGATCAAAAGACTGCATGGAAGCCAAGCACCTAAAGCTACACTCCTAAGTTTGAATCTGTCTTTTATAATGCTCATAGTAGTGATACTGATATTTCCATTTCTGATGTACTTGATGAAGATTTCGAGGCAAAAATCAATAATATGACTAGTCCTTTTGCTTACTTATTTGATGTTTATTCTAACGAGCATATGCATGGTATTCATAATCATTTAGAATATGTTTCTGTTAATGCATTAAAATCAATCTCTATTAATTTAGGTACACTAAATAATCCTAAAGACATTAAGTTAGCTGAAGATTTAACCCAAGAAGAAAGAGATAAATTTATAGTATTATTAACAAAGTACCTAAAAGCATTTGCCTAGTCTTATAAAGATATGTCGAGAATTGACTGAAACATAGTCTAACACTAGATCCCTATAGATCTGAATATGAGGCTTGCATTTGTGACCTAGAAGCATTGATAGATATTAGGGCAAAGAAAGAAGAGGTAATTAGAGATTCAATGCTAGTGGTCTTTTATATTAAAGTTGAATGCAAATTGAAGGAAGCAAAATTGAGGCCATACTTCAAATATATAAAGAAACTATTAGCTAATTTTTGATAAGGTGACCATGGAGCACATGCCTCGAGCTTAGAATCAGATGGCCAAGCCACACTAGTGTCCCTATAGGAAAAGGGTGATCAAAAGTTGACTTAGCTAGTTATCCCAACGAGGAGTAAAATTTCATGCTATGAAGGATTAGTAGTAACATGTGGACCTAGAGGGAGAAGGAAAATGGTATAAAGACATAAGGAGGTCTCTGGAAGTGAGAGAATTCTCGCAATTAGCCAACAAAAGAGATAGAGCAACAATTCATAGATTAGCCACTCAACTTACTTTAGCTGGGAGGCAATTTACAAACTCTTATGTGTGATAGAAAAATAGGTTGAGCAAATAATGAAAGAAGTACATGCAGGAATGTATGGTCCCCATATGAAAGGAAACATTTTAGTTAGGAAAAAATGTTCGAAACATATAATAATTGGTCTGAAAAACTCCCTTATGTTCTTTAAGTTTATCGTAGTACTGCAAGGACATCTACGGGGGCAACCCCATTTTCTTTACTATATGGGACTAAAGCAGTACTATCCATAAAGCAAGAGGTCAAATCCTTAAGAGTGATGATAGAAGTTAAGATCCTAGAAAATGAGTGGTCCTAGAAGAGATATGAAGAACTAGCTTTGATTGATGAAAAAAGGATGTGAGCATTGTATCACATGCAAGCTTATCAGAGGAAGATAACTAGGGCCTTTAATAAGAAGGTGAAGCTAAGAAAGATCAAAGAGGGAGACATGGGCTAGGATGGTCCATACACAGTCAAAAAGATCTTGCCACTGTAAGAATATCAGACCTGGATGGGAATTAATTTCAAGAACCAGTTAATTTAGACAGGCTCAAGTAATGCTTTGTGTGAGATAGGCCCACTAAGCTAAAAACCCACAAAAGGCTATCTAGGCAAAAGTAAGGGTCAAAAAAAAAAAAGAAAAAGAAAAGAAAAAAAAATTGCTAGATTGAAAACCTGCAAAAGGCGGTCTAGGCAAAAGGAGAGATGAGAGAATATCTGGATGGAAAACTTGAAAAGGCCATTCGGCAGGTTATGAAGCTTATTTCTAACTTTGAAAGGTTAAAAATTTGGCAAAACTAAATGTAAAAGGGAGTAATGGTGTACCTGAATAAATAAAGAAGTTTTTACTGCATTAACCAGAAATAAGTTTTATTTAATTATGATTGTGAATTTTGTGCCTTGAGGAATATATCAAATGATTAAGTAATTGAACTGCATTATTTTGATTTAACCTATGTCTTGTGAGCATGACATAATAAGTGCTTGATACGAATGTCCTGGTGATTGTCTAGTTTCAAAAAAAAAAAAAAAAGAAAAAGAAGAGGAAAAAGAAAAAGAGAAAAAGAGAGAGAGAGAACTCGCTAAGTAGAAAACCCGAAAGGGCCGCTTAAGCAAAACTTAGAGCAAGTCTGCTGAAAAAAAAATTGAAAGAGCATTTCAGGCAAAAGTTAGAGCACAAAGAATAGAGTTCATGAAAGAAAAATGAGTCAAGGCAGAACAAAATTTTGAAATAGCTTTAGAATAATGAACCATGGGAGGAGAGAAGAAAAAAGAAAAATCAGAGGGAAATTGTATTGTGACTTTAAGGAAGTTTTTTTTGGTGAACAGTTTTCCACGAGAATTTTGAGGCTAAAAGAAAGTTTTTGTAAAAAGAGGTCCCTCAGAGAACTAAGCTTTTTTAGAATCTCCAGTAAAATTAGCATGCCCATGAAAGGAAATAGCATATAAGAAGCACAAAAATCAGAGAGAGTTTTGAGACCTAGTCATCCCAATTTTTTCAAATCATGAATTAGATGTTTTTTGGTAAGTCCTTAGACGTTGTTTAAGAAGCACGATATAGTTGTGTAAGGCATAGAAAAACATGCATCAACATGTCACCTGTAGGTGTGTAAGGCATAGAAGAATATGCATCACCACAGTTTCAAGTGTTGAACTACGAGGGTGTCTGATTCTTCCTCATGATAGCGAGGGGGATGCGTTGGTGATTTAGGACCGCAATCCTAAATACAAACCCACAATATTTCATGACAAATGTTTTGGTAAGTCCTTAGACATTGTTTAGGGCATATGGCATAATTGTGTAAGGCATAGAAGTACATGCATCAATATGTCACCTGTAGGTGTGTAAGGCGTAGAGAAATATGCATCACCACAGTTTCAAGTGTTGAACTACGAGAGGGTCTGATTCTTCCTTAGGATAGCAAAGGGGATACGTAGGTAGTTTAGGACCATGGTCCTAAATACGAACCCACAACATTTTATAACAGATATTTTTTGGTAAGTCCTTAGACATTGTTTAGGGCATATGCATAATTGTGTAAGGCGTAGAAGAACACGTATCAACATGTTACCTGTAGGTGTGTAAGGCGTAGAAGAACATGTATCACTATAGTTTCAAGTGTGGAACTACGAGTGGGTCTGATTCTTCCTCAGGATAGCGAGAGGGATACGTAGGTAGTTTAGGACCGCAATCCTAAATATGAATCCACAACATTTCAAATCATACAGTTGCCATTATCATGAGACTGTAGCTAGTCTCATGACCCAGAGTGTATCGTCAGAGCAAGATGCACTCGATTTTCACATTATATAGTTATCATAGTTATGAGACCGTAGCTAGTCTCATAACATAGAGTATGTCGATCGAGCAATATGTACTTGTAGACCCTTATTTTGTGATGAGTATGTGCATTGAGGCCGTGGGAAACCCGATGATGAAAAATTATATGACTGTAAGATGTAATTGGAGGCATTGAGCTGAATTATTAATTTTGTGGCATGATCTTGAAAAAATAAAAATAATAATAAAGTTTTGGGAAAATTAATTTAATTAAATTTAAATAAAATTTTATTTTGTTTAAATTTAATATGGGTAGTTTTTTAATGGATCTAATTAAGTTTAATTGGGCTCCATGGGCCTAAGAAAGCCTAGTTAGGAATTTTAAATGGGACCCATTTAATTATTTTCTAAAAATTAAAATAACAAAATATCTCTCTCCTCCTTGGCCCCACTCTCTTCCTCACTCCCTATTGGTGCCTTCCATTTTTTCCTGTCTTCCTATTGGTTGAAACACCTCACCCATATCCACGACTTATTCGAATTCTGCAATCGCAGTTGTTTAAGTCATCTAAACTTTATCACCCTAAGACTCCAAATCCTACCACACCTCTTCCTCATTCCCTATTGGTGCATTCCATTTTTTCCTGTCTTCCTATTGGTTGAAACACCTCACCCATATCCCAGTCTTATTCGAATTCTGCAATTGTAGTTGTTTAAGTCATCTAAACTTTATCATCCTAAGACTCCAAATCCTACCACACCTCTTCCTCATTCCCTATTGGTGCCTTCCATTTTTTTCTGTCTTCCTATTGGTTGAAACACCTCACCCATATCCCAGTCTTATTCGAATTCTGCAATTGTAGTTGTTCAAGTCATCTAAACTTTATCATCCTAAGACTCCAAACCCTATCACACCTTTCTCCCAAAACCCTATAAATACCCTACTAGAGAAGAGAAGAAAGGGATGATGGGAGGAAAGAGGAAGAGAAAATTCAGAGCTATAAGAAATTTAGAGATATTCAAGACTTTTTGAGTTCTTCCTTTTTTTTTTTTTTTTCTTTTCTTCAAGAAGATTTTCATACAAGATTTCTGGAAGGTCAGTTTTTATTGTTTTCTTTTCAATATCTATGCCACACAATATTTTAATTCTATGCTCTTTGTCTTCAATTTATTTTATATGTTCATATAGATCATGTAATCATGTTTAATTTGAGGGGATACACAACTCTGCACATGTTTAGTTTCTGTCTCTTGTACTTTTATTATTTTTCTTTATTTTCTTTATTTTTTATTACAAACAAAATTGGTAAGTAGCCCTAAGGTAAGTACCAAAGAGGGCATTTGCGTGGAGCTTATATGGAGCTAAACGGGAGTAAGCCAGGGATATCATTGCCATACTAGAAGAGAAGACCCTTTTTTTAAGGGTAGCTTGCCCCAATGGCAACTGCATTCACCAACAAGTAAGTAGTTATAAACTTCTCGAATAACCATTAGCATAAAATTGTAGTAATAATAGAACTTTCATTTGGTAAATTAAAATTAACTTTGTTTTTAATTTAACTGACTTTTGCATGTAATTAATTTAAATAAATACTTTGTAAATTAAAATCAATCTTATTTGTAAATTAAACTAATATTGGCATGTAAAATAAATTTAATTTAATACTTGGTAATTGTAAAATAAATTTGCATGTTAGAAATCTTTATTAGGATGTGATTGTTTGGGACTTATGTGATATTAGAATAAATTACACATGTACATAATTAACTTAGTTCAATTATCCTTAGGGTAACTTGGTGAAAATTAATTAATTAGGTTAAATAGAAACATAGGGTTATTTGAAATTGAATTTGTTTGTAAATTAAATTCCCAATAATAAATTAATTTTAGTCATCTGGTAAATATCATTTAAATAATTAGCAACCCCATAGATAGGAATTACTTGTGCATGAAAATTGTGTGTAAACAACAACCCTTTTTGTGAATTACTTATGTGTAGGATTAGAATTGCATTTTTAGGATAAAGTTTAATAAATGAATAATAAACAAGACTTCTAGAAACATTAGTAGAGGACTGCACTGAATTAACGAGGTTAGACCAGCGTAAGGGTGCCTAACACCTTCCCCTTACATACCTACTATCCGGAACCTAGACATTGGGCTATGGTAACGACGATTGTGGAAACTCTGCAAGGAGTAAGTTGTTATCCATGACCCTCGGAAGAAACACTGAATATGTCCCAGTTATTACCCGGGTGGCTACTCCTATCTATCTATGCCTTCATGGCATAAATCCTTAGTACCGTGGTAGTATTATGGAAAGACGGTACTTACCAGTGATTTGATTCTATTAGGATTGTATGAAGTGAATGTCTAGGAAATGTTGTCTAAAGAGGTGGTACTTAAGTGAGACCATTATGACTCCACTATCTTTCCTGGGCATTACCTGGTGCATTTTATATAATTCTAATAGATGATATTTCGCCTCACGCCCCACTCCCACGCTTTATGACTCCGCTGGGGAATAAATGGATAGTTACTCCAACATGTTTCTATTAGTCTAATATTATTCCTCTGTTAAACTTTTTGCATTGCACTACACTATCACACGGATCACTCTTACCCTTTTTAGCCCCGTTAGTACTAGCCAAGGAAACCATAGCTCTACTCGAGCTATGACGAATTGGTGAATGCTAGCACCCCATGCCTGTACCTTCGAGTATATAAAAGAGCCACAGCTCCGGCCGTTGTGCTTAATGGACAAGCTCTCGCATGGGTGACCCTTTTCCTACCCAATGAAGCCCATGAGCCATAGATTTCAACCCTAGGTACCCCGTAGATTTTTGTTGTGCTGGATTCGTATCCTTACTGTTCAAACCATAAGTTCTAGTGGTAGTTGAGATGAACCTAGGCCTATGCATAAACCCAATGCGTGTATAGGCCCAAGTCCATTTCAAAACCCATGTTAAGCAAGAGGATGCTTACTTATGGTTAAACTTTAAGGATATAAATCCTTTGTTTGTGAGGGAAGGATCGTCCTGGACCACCCCGTTGGTGTGTCCAAAGGTACTGCAGCCTAGGATAGAATTTTTCTTACCATGCACGTGAGAGTTGAAGGTATAAGGGGCGAAGATTCAGCCTGAGACATTCTTTCGGTTTATCATTTATTCTTTGGTCCGATTTTAGTTCGGTTTATACAGTTCAGTTTTGGTCGTATTAGTACGGTTCGGTTTTGGCTTTGTAAAGGCAAAGGTAAAAATGAAAGTGCATATTCATGCATTCATGCATTGCATTTGTACATAGCATAAGATGTTAAAACCTTGTATTTTTTTTTTCTCTTATAGTAAACATAGCTTTAGAACACATCAGAAAGACTTCTAATCAGGTCACTTGGGTTAGGGAGGAAAAGAGATTGGTAAGAGTTACACCTGCACAAGCTAAAATGGAAGACACTAAGGTCATGTTTAGACAGATGCTTGAAGAAGCTTTGAATGCCAAGATGGCTGAGCTTGAAGGAAAAATCATGGCCAACTTTGAGAAGAAGTTAGAGATGGGTGGGCCTAGTGATGTTCAGGTGAAAAGGCCTAAAGAAGAGACTAATAAAAAGAAGGCCTTTGATGACATGTGGGATGAAGAAGATTATGTCCAAGACAAGGCCAAAAAGAAAGAAAAGGGGACAAGTGAGGAGATTAGAGTTGTTACTGAGATGATGGAAAAACTTCAGGCCAGTGTGAAAAAGCAAGCTGAATTTACTGGAATGGGGCTGTTAGATGCAGATGACTTTGACATCCAGTTGGATGGAAATCTACCTGAAAAATTCAAGATGCCTGATTTGGCTAAATTCGATGGTACTGGTGACCCAAAAACCCACCTCAGGTCTTATCTTATAGTCATGAAAATAACTGGTTTGACTAAGAACCAAGTCACTCAGTTCTTTTCTATGTCACTAGAAGGGGTTGCATCTTCATGGTATCATAGGCTAGAAGCCACTGTGAGAAAAGATTGGGAGGAGCTAGTTAGGAGATTTGTGTAACAATACTCCTATAATACAGCTTTAGATGTTACCCTGAGAGACTTGGAGACCACTAGGCAAAAACCAAATGAAACCTTTTCAGAGTATCTATTGAGATGGAGGAAAAAGGCCATGAAGATGACCAATAGGCCTGCGGAAAAGGATCAAGTGCGATTGGTAGTGAAAAGTTTGCAGCCTAGTTATTATGAGAAACTTTGTTATTATCCCTTGGCTACCTTTGAACAGCTATATGATGCTGGGGTATTAGTGGAGGATGTATTGAACAATGAAAAGAAGAGTTATCAGCCCAAGAGGGGAGGATACCAGTCAGCTGGCAACATTACTGGGGAAAACAAAGTCATTGAGGTTCAAACCGTGTCTCGCACCCCTAGAAAGTTCTCTCAATTCAACCAACCTCTATCTAAAGTCTTCGAGCGACTCAAAGCTCGGGGTCTCCTCCAACCCTTGGCACCTAGACCACCACCAAACCCACTGCCACCCAATTACAATGCTAACCTATATTGCCAATTCCATCAAACTCATGGCCATGACATTGATAGATGTTTTCGGCTAAAACACGAAGTTCGATTTGATCGATGCTAAGAAAATAGTCGACCCGTAAAATCGACCCAACACACGCACCAACCCAATGCCCAACCATAATGTTCCACCTCCACCAGGACTTTACATGATTTCCACCACCTCAATTGACCCTGACCAAATTCTCAACCTTATCCAACCTATCCAAAAGCTTGATGAACCTCGATCTGTAATGACAATTGATATTTGGGATAGTTCCAGTGATGAGGAAGGTTTGTTAGATGTTTGGATTGACTCTGATGGAGAGGAAAAGAGTAGGGTGAGCCACATGACCAAGAGTGGTGGATATTATCCTGATCCACCCATGGAGAAGGACAACGTGAGAGGGAAAGCCAAGGTGTTGGCTGAAGAGGACACAGATGAAGAGGATGATCAGTTCCTTAGGCAATTGAAGAGGACTCAGGCTAGTGTAACGGTCTGGGAATTGCTATTGGCATCAGAAAAACACAGAACCGCACTGACCAAGGCCCTGAGTGTACTCAAGGTCTCCACGGAGATAACTCCAGAAGAGATTGCCAAAGTTGTGCTTATAGAAGATGGGGACCATATTACTTTCTTTGATCATGATCTCCCAGCTGAGGGGAGAAACCATAGTAGGGCTCTGTTCGTGACCGCCGAGGTTAGAGGGTGGAAAGTGCCTTGTGTGATGATAGATGATGGGTCAGCCATCAACGTATGCCCTCTGAAGATTCTGCCAAAATTAGGAATTTCTATGTCCAACTAACTGTTACGACCGTTATCGTGGCCTATGATGATTCAAAGAGAAACGTGATAGGGGTATTCAAGACTATGGTTAAGGTGGGGCCTGTAGAGACCGAAGTTGAGTTTACCGTGCTAGACATCCCCATGACATTCTCCTTACTGTTGGGTAGAATCTGGTTCCATCCCTTAGGTGGAGTCCCCTTTACACTCCACCAAAAGATCAAGATCCTGTATCAAGATGGTATAATCACCGTCAATGCTGAAAGAGATGGGGAAGTAGCTATGCTGCAAGTGGATGGTTCGGTACCACTATTGTCTGGTTTCCAAGTTGCTGGGATCTATGAAGACTGGATGGACCCTAGGGTGGCCACTATGATGAAAGAGATGAAGTTTTTTCCTGGTATGGGTCTGGGAAAACGAGCTAATAGCTTAGTGACTTTTCCAGAAATAAAGGGGCAAATCACTAGATATGGGCTAGGCTATCAGCCAACTGAAGATGAAGAGGAACTCAAGCCCACCAAGTTTATCAGGGAGGGCGCAATTGCATGGACTGATGACCAGGAGCTGCCGCATGTTGAGGAATTAGAACAAGAGGTCAATGCCATCAAGTTAAGGTCTGCTTGGAAGCCAAGCACTTGGACCTACACCCCTAAGTTTGAGTCTGTCTTTTGTAATGCTCATAATAGTGATACTGATATTGTTATTTCTGATGTACTTGATGATGATTTTGAGGCAAAAATAAATAATATGACTAGTCCTTTTGCTTATTTGTTTGATGTTCTTCCTAATGGCTACACGCATAGCTTTCATAATCATTTAGAATCTATTTCTGTTAATGCATTAAAATCAATCTCTATTAATTTGGGTACACCAGATGATCCTAAAGACATTAAGTTAGCTAAAGATTTAACCCAAAAAGAAAGAGATAAATTTGTAGCCTTATTAATAAAGTACCAAGAAGCATTTGCCTGGTCTTATAAAGATATGCCGGGAATTAATCGAGACATAGTACAACACAAGATCCCCACAGACCCTAACATGAGGCCAGTAAAACAAAAGAAATGTCGGCTTAGGCCAGAATGGGAAGAAAAGATAGCTCAAGAGGTGAAAAAGCTTATTGAGGCTGATTTTATTGAAGTAATTGAGTATCCCGAGTGGTTAGCCAACATTGTGCCAGTTCCCAAGAAGGATGGGTGAGTTCGGATGTGTGTAGATTATAGGGACCTGAATAAGGCTACTCCTAAGGATGATTTCCCATTGCCTCACATCGATGTGCTTGTTGACAGTGCTGCTTGTATGGCCATGTACTCTTTCATGGATGGTTTTTCGGGATATAATCAGATCCTCATGGATTTGATAGATAAAGCAAAGACAGCTTTTATCACTGAATGGGGGACTTATTGTTATAAGGTCATGCCTTTTGGGCTAAAAAATTGCTAGTGCAACTTATCAGAGAATGGCTACTATGTTGTTTCATGACATGATACACAAAGAAGTTGAAGTATATGTGGATGACATGGTAGTAAAATCCCCAACTAGGGAGAGGCATTTTGAGGCATTAGAGAAGTTCTTTCAGAGAGTCATCAAGTATAAATTGAGACTGAACCCTAGCAAGTGTGTGTTTGGGGTCACTTCAGGCAAACTGTTAGGGCATATGATCAGTAGGAAAGGGATTGAGGTTGACCCAGATAAGGTGAAGGCAATCTAGGAGATGCCAGCCCCGAGAACAGAAAAAGAGATTAGAGGTTTCTTAGGCAAATTACAGTACATCAGTAGGTTCATAGCTAGGCTCACAACTACCTGTGAACCAATTTTTAAGCTACTAAGAAAGAATCAGCCAGTGGTGTGGAATGAGCAATGTGAAGAGGCATTTGAAAAGATAAAGCAGTACCTAAGCAATCCACCAATTTTGTCACCACCCATACTTAGCACCCCTCTAATCCTCTACCTATCAGTGGAAAACATGGCCCTGGGGGCAATGTTGGCACAAGAAGTAGAGAATCTGGAGAGAGCCATCTATTACATCAGTAAGAAACTCCTTGCTTATGAGGAGAATTATTCACTAATAGAAAGAACCTGTCTGGCTGTAGTATGGGCAACTAAGAAGTTAAGGCACTACTTTCAGACCCATCGAGTTATTGTAGTATCCCGGATGGATCCTTTAAAGTACCTATTTGAAGTACCGACGCTAGTTGGAAAATTGGCCAAATGGTTGGTCCCATCTGAATTTGATATTGTGTATGAGACTCAAAACCATTAAAGGGCGTGTAGTGGCCAAATTTCTTTCTGAAAATCCAGTTAATGAAGGGGAAGAAGTCGAAACAGCCTTCCCGGATGAGAGTCTCAAGCTAGTAGAGGTCCAGCCATGAAAAATGTACTTTGATGGGGCCATGAATAAGAGCGGAGTCGGTATAGGGGTAGTTTTGGAAGCACCGAATGGAGAACAATTGTTAATGTTAAAAAGGCTATGTTTCCTAACCACTAATAATATTACAGAATATGAGGCTTGCATTTGTGGCCTGGAGGCATTAATAGCTGTTGGGGCTAAAAAAGTGGAGGTGTTCGGAGATTCAATGCTAGTGGTTTCCCATGTTAAAGGTGAATGGGAATTGAAAGAAGAAAAGTTGAGGCCATACCTGGAGTATGCTAAGAAACTATTATTTAGCTTTGTGGAAGTGACAATGAAGCACATGCCTAGAGCTCAGAACCAGATAGCTGATGCTCTAGCCACGCTGGCATCCTTATGGGAGAAGGGTGATCAGAAGCTGACCCAGCCAGTTATCTTGATGAGGAGTAAAATCCCATGCTATGAAGGGTTAATAATAGCACATTTAGATCTAGAAGATGAGATGAAATGGTATGAGGACATAAGAAGATATTTAGAGGTAAGAGAATACCCACAGTCAGCCAATAGTAGGGATAGAGCTACAATTCGTAGATTAGCCACTCAGTTCACTTTGGTCGGGGTAACTCTACAAAAGGTTCTTCGAAGGACTATTGCTCTTGTGTGTGACGAAAAAGCAGTCTGAGCAGATAATGGAGGAAGTACATGCAGGAGTGTGTGGTCCTCACATGAACGGAAGGGTATTAGCAGGCAAAATTTTAAGATTGGGCTATTACTGGTCTACCATGGATACTGACTGCGCTAAATTTGTGAAAAGATGCCATGAGTGCCAAATCCATGGGAATTTGAATCACCTACCGTCCAGTGAACTCTACAGCATGACTTCACCTTGGCCATTCTCAATATGGGGCATAGACATTATTGGGAAGATTTCTCCCATAGCTTCTAATGGCCATAGATTTATCATTGTGGCAATTGACTATTTCACCAAGTGGGTTGAAGCTGAATCTTATAAAGTAGTAGGGGCTAAGCAGATAAGTAAGTTTGTGCGAAAGAACTTGATTTGTAGGTTTGGGGTACCCCATGAGATAGTATCAGATAACGGTAGCCAGTTCAAAGGTGATTTCTTAGAATTAATTACCGAATTCAAGATTAAGCATCACAAGTCCTCACCATACGTGCCACGCACTAATGGAGCAAAGAGAAGCAAAGAATAAGAATGTGAAAACCATTCTGAGAAAAATGGTTGAAACCTATAAGGATTGGCCTGAGAAACTCCCTTATGCTCTTTGGGGTTATCGCACTACTACAAGAACATCCACAGGGGCAACTCCATTCTCTTTAGTGTATGGGACTGAAGCAGTGCTACCCATTGAGCTAGAGGTCAAATCCTTGAGAGTGATACTAGAAGCTAAGATTCCAGAAAATGAGTGGGCCCAGAAAAGATATGAAGAACTAGTTTTGATTGATGAGAAGAGGATGCGAGCCTTGTATCATATGCAGGCTTATCAAAGGAAGATAGCAAGGGCCTTTAATAAGAAGGTGAAGCCAAGAAAGATCAAAGAGGGAGACATGGTTTTGAAACAAGCTCGGTCCATCCCTTTTGATCCAAGAGGAAAGTTTAAGCCAAACTGGGATGGTCCATACATAGTCAAAAAGATCTTGTCAGGAGGTGCTGTAAGAATATCAGACCTGGATGGGAATGAATTTCAAGAACCAGTCAACTTAGACAAGCTCAAACGGTACTTTGTGTGAGATAGGCCCGCGAGGCTGAAAATTTACAAAAGACGGTCTAGGCAAAAATAAGGGTCAAAGAAAAAAAAAAGAAAAGAAAAGAAAAGAAATCCTAGATTGAAAACCTGCAAAAGGCAGTCTAGGCAAAAGGAGAGATGAGAGAAGATTTGGATGGAAAACCTAAAAAGGCCATTCGACAGGTTATAAAGCTTATTTCTAACTTTGGAAGGTTAGAAATTTGACAAAACTAAATGTAAGAGGGAGTAATGGTGTACCTGAATAAATAAAGAAATTTTTATTACATTGACTAGGAATGGGTTTTATTTAATTATGATCGTGAATGTTTGTGTCTTGAGGGATACATCAAATGATTAAGTAATTGAACTACGTTGTTTTGATTTAATCTATGTCTTCTGAGCATGACAAGATAGGTTCTTGATATGAATGTCCTGGTAATTGTCTAATTTCAAAAAAAAAAAAAAAAAAAAGGGAGCTTGCTAGGTGGAAAACCCGGAAGGGCCACTTAGGCAAAAGTTAGAGCAAGCCCGCTGAGATGAAAATCCGAAAGGACATTTCAGGCAAAGGTTAGGGCACAGAGAATGGAGTTCATGGAAGAGAAATGAGTCAAGGCAGAAACCATGGGGGGAGAGAAGAAAAAGAAAAATCAGAGAGAAATTGTATTGTGACCTTAAGGAAGTCTTTTTTGGTGAACAATTCTTCTAAAAAAACTTAGAGGCTAAAGAAAGTTTTTGTAAAAAGAGGTCCCTCAGAGGACTAAGTTTTTTTAGAATCTCTAGCAAAATCAGCATGCCCATGATAGGAAGTAGCATACAAGAAGCACAAAAATCACAAAAAGAGTTATAAGACCTAGTCATCCTAATTTTTCAAATCATGAATTAGATATTTTTTGGTAAGTCCTTAGACGTTGTTTAGGGCGCATGACATAGTTGTGTAAGGCATAGAAGAACATGCATTAACATGTCACATGTGGGTGTGTAAGGCTTAGAATAACATGCATCACCACAGTTTCAATTGTCGAACTACGAGGGGGTCTGATTCTTCCTTAGGATAGCAAGGGGGATACGTAGGTAGTTTAGGACCGCGGTCCTAAATACGAACCCACAACATTTCATGACAGATATTTTTTTTGGTAAGTCCTTAGACGTTGTTTAGGGCATATGGCATAGTTGTGTAAGGCGTAGAAGAACACGCATCAACATGTCACCTGTAGGTGTGTAAGGCGTAGAAGAACATGCATCACCACAGTTTCAAGTGTCGAACTATGAGTGGGTCTGATTCTTCCTCAGGATAATGAGGGGGATACGTAGGTAGTTTAGGACTGCGGTCCTAAATACGAATCCACAACATTTCAAATCACACAGTTGTCATTGTCATGAGACCATAGCTAGTCTCATGACACAGAGTGTATCGACAAAGCAAGATGCACTCAATTTTCACATGACACAGTTATCACTGTTATGAGACCGTAGCTAGTCTCATGACGCAGAGTGTATCGACAGAGCAAGATACACTCATTTTTCACATGACACAGTTATTACTGTTATGAGACCGTAGCTAGTCTCATAATATAGAGTATGTCGACCGAGCAAGATATACTTGATCCTCATAGCCAATGTTTCATAGTTATTAGAAATTCGAGTTTCACTTTGACGAAACTTGAGCAATGCTTTCGCATTGATTTCAACTTTCGCCAAAGTGGGGGGCAAACTGTAGACCCTTATTTTGTGATGAGTATGTGCATTGAGGCCGTGGGAAACCCGATGATGAAAAATTATATGACTGTAAGATGTAATTGGAGGCATTGAGCTGAATTATTAATTTCGTGGCATGATCTTGAAAAAATAAAAATAATAATAAAGTTTTGGGAAAATTAATTTAATTAAATTTAAATAAAATTTTATTTTGTTTAAATTTAATATGGGTAGTTTTTTAAATGGATCTAATTAAGTTTAATTGGGCTCCATGGGCCTAAGAAAGCCTAGTTAGGAATTTTAAATGGGACCCATTTAATTATTTTCTAAAAATTAAAATAACAAAATATCTCTCTCCTCCTTGGCCCCACTCTCTTCCTCACTCCCTATTGGTGCCTTCCATTTTTTCCTGTCTTCCTATTGGTTGAAACACCTCACCCATATCCCAGTCTTATTCGAATTCTGCAATCGCAGTTGTTTAAGTCATCTAAACTTTATCACCCTAAGACTCCAAATCCTACCACACCTCTTCCTCATTCCCTATTGGTGCATTCCATTTTTTCCTGTCTTCCTATTGGTTGAAACACCTCACCCATATCCCAGTCTTATTCGAATTCTGCAATTGTAGTTGTTTAAGTCATCTAAACTTTATCATCCTAAGACTCCAAATCCTACCACACCTCTTCCTCATTCCCTATTGGTGCCTTCCATTTTTTTCTGTCTTCCTATTGGTTGAAACACCTCACCCATATCCCAGTCTTATTCGAATTCTGCAATTGTAGTTGTTCAAGTCATCTAAACTTTATCATCCTAAGACTCCAAACCCTATCACACCTCTCTCCCAAAACCCTATAAATACCCTACTAGAGAAGAGAAGAAAGGGATGATGGGAGGAAAGAGGAAGAGAAAATTCAGAGCTATAAGAAATTTAGAGATATTCAAGACTTTTTGAGTTCTTCCTTATTTTTTTTTTCTTTTCTTCAAGAAGATTTTCATACAAGATTTCTGGAAGGTCAGTTTTTATTGTTTTCTTTTCAAGATCTATGCCACACAATATTTTAATTCTATGCTCTTTGTCTTCAATTTATTTTATATGTTCATATAGATTATGTAATCATGTTTAATTTGAGGGGATACACAACTCTGCACATGTTTAGTTTCTGTCTCTTGTACTTTTATTATTTTTCTTTATTTCTTTATTTTTTATTACAAACAAAATTGGTAAGTAGCCCTAAGGTAAGTACCAAAGAGGGCATTTGCGCGGAGCTTATATAGAGCTAAACGGGAGTAAGCCAGGGATATCATTGCCATACTAGAAGAGAAGACCCTTTTTTAAGGGTAGCTTACCCCAATGGCAACTGCATTTACCAACAAGTAAGTAGTTCTAAACTTCTCGAATAACCATTGGCATGAAATTGTAGTAATAATAGAACTTTCATTTGGTAAATTAAAATTAACTTTGTTTTTAATTTAACTGAATTTTGCATGTAATTAATTTAAATAAATACTTTGTAAATTAAAATCAATCTTATTTGTAAATTAAACTAATATTGGCATGTAAAATAAATTTAATTTAATACTTGGTAATTGTAAAATAAATTTGCATGTTAGAAATCTTTATTAGGATGTGATTGTTTGGGACTTATGTGATATTAGAATAAATTACACATGTACATAATTAACTTAGTTCAATTATCCTTAGGGTAACTTGGTGAAAATTAATTAATTAGGTTAAATAGAAACATAGGGTTATTTGAAATTGAATTTGTTTGTAAATTAAATTCCCAATAATAAATTAATTTTAGTCATCTGGTAAATATCATTTAAATAATTAGCAACCCCATAGATAGGAATTACTTGTGCATGAAAATTGTGTGTAAACAACAACCCTTTTTGTGAATTATTTGCGTGTGTAGGATTAGAATTGCATTTTTTAGGATAAAGTTTAATAGAGGAATAATAAACAAGACTTCTAGAAACATTAGTAGAGGACTGGCACTCGAATTAACGAGGTTAGACCAGGCGTAAGGGGTGCCTAACACCTTCCCCTTACGTACCAACTATCCCGAACCTAGACATTGGGCTATGGTAATGACGGTTGTGGAAACTCTGCAAGGAGTAAGTTGCCATCCATGACCCTCGGAAGAAACACTGAATATGTCCCGGTTATTACCCGGGTGGCGACTCCTGTCTATCTATGCCTTCGTGGCATAAATCCTTAGTACCGTGGTAGTGTTATGGGAAGACGGTACTTACCAGTGGTTTGATTCTATTAGGATTGTATGAAGTGCATGTCTAGGAAATGCTGTCTAAGGAGGTGGTACTTAAGTGAGACCATTGTGACTCCACCATCTTTCCTGGGCATTACCTGGTGCATTTTATATAATTCTAATGGATGATATTTCGCCTCACGCCCCACTCCCACAGTACTCGATCCTTATAGTCAATGTTTCATAGTTATTAGAAGATTGATTCACTTTGACAAAACTTGAGCAATGTTTTCACATTGATTTCAACTTTCGCCAAAGTGGAGGGCAAACTGTAGACCCTTATTTTGTGATGAGTATGTGCATTGAGCTGTGGAAAATCCGATGATGAAAAATTAATTCCGTGGCATGATCTTGAAAAAAAAATAATGATATGTTTTTTTAGGGAAATTAATTTAATTAAATTTAAATAAAATTTTGTTTTGTTTAAATTTAATATGGATAGTTTTCAAATAGACCTAATTAAATTTAATTAGGCCCCATGGGCCTAAGAAAGTCTAGTTAGAAATTTTAAATAGAACCGATTTAATTTATTTTCTGAAATTTAAAATAAGAAAATATTTTTTTCTCTCTTCCGCTCCCATACAAACTCTTTTTCCCACTCAGCCCCACTCTCTTTCTCACTCCCTATTAATGCTACCCCCTCTCATTCTCTTCCTACTGGTTGAAATACCTTACTCATATCCCAGCCTCACTAAAATTCTGTAATCCCAGTTGTTTAAGTTATCTAAACTTTATCACTCTATGACTCCAAACCCTATCATACCTCTCTCCCAAAACCCTATAAATGCTCTATTGGGGGGAAGAAAAAAGGAAGAAAAAAGAGAAAAAAAAAAAGAGAAGAAAAAAAAGGAAAAAAAAAAGAAAAGACAAGAAAAAAAGAAAAAAAGAGAAGAAAAACAGAAAAAAAGAAAAAAAAAAGATTCAAAAACTTCAGAGCTATTTAGAGATATTATAGAGCTATAGGAAATTTAGAGATATTCAAAACTCTTTTAGTTCTTTCTTTTTTTTCCTTCAAGAGGATTTTTATGCAAGATTTCTTGAAGGTTGATTTTTGTTATTTTCTTTTCAAGATCTATGTCACGTAATATTTAATTTTATGCTCTTTGTCTTCTAAATTATCTTGCATGTTTATGTGGATCATGTAATCATATTTAATTTGAGGGAATATACAACTTTGCACATATTCAATTTTTTGTCTTTTATATTTTTATTATTTTTTGTTATTTTTTGAATTTGTAAAAATTTTAGTAAAATTATATTCATATTCTTCACGAAATTCTATTAATTTTAGGCTCAAGAATCACTGAAAAAACTTTTGTATTTTATAAGTTATGGCTGTTTGAAGTTAGGATTCCTGCACAATTTGATTTGCAATATACCCGAATTATGAAGGTCATTTCTCCCTTGTTTCTTAATAATTTTGTGCGAATCTGGTGTCTAAAATTAATTTCAGAATCTTATGAATCTTTTTTCAATTGGTTTTGCATTCATATCTATTGTGGTCAATGAGTTATGAATTTTATAAAAAAGTAGTGTGATTCTATTACTTATAAAAGTTACGATTTATGTAGACCATTCGGTTAGGGTTTGGTTTATAAATTTTATGATCTTGTATAATGTGTTGGCTGTTTTCTGTAATTTTTTCATGATATTTAGGCATGTTTAACTAGTTTTCAAAAATCGGATTTCTTACTATTATCAATCTGTCAGAATTTAGAAATTGTATATTTATGCATGTTTTCGTATTTTATTGGGTTCTAAATTGATATTTGATCTATTTTTCTATGTTTTTTTTTTAATTCGAGAAGTGTTTGGAATATGTTAGAAGACCTGGACCTTTAGGTAGCTGTAACTAATTAGAAATCTTAACCCTTTAAGAGACTAGAGTTAGAATCCAATATGAATTATTATTAGTATTTTCTTATTTTCTTTACTTCATTTATTTTCTTTAAGTTTTTCTTTTTTTTTTAATTACAAATAAAATTGATAAGTAGCACTAAGGTAAGTATCAAAGAGGGCATTTACGTGGAGCTAAGCAAGAGTAAGCCAGTGATATCATTGCCATACTAAAAGAGAAGATGCTTTTTTAAGGATAGCTTGCCTTAATAGTAACTGTAATTATCAACAAATAATTAATCCTAAATTCTTAGAATAACTGTATTGTAGTAATAATAGAATTTTTGTTTGGTAAATTAAAATTAACTTTGTTTTTAATATAACTAACTTTTGCATGTAATTAATTTAAATAAATACTTGGTAAATTAAAATTAATCTTTTTTGTAAATTAAACTAACATTGGCATGTAAATTGAATATAATTTAATACTTGGTAATTGTAAAATAAATTTGCATGTTAGAAATCTTTATTAGGTTGTGATTGTTTGGGCCTTATGTAATATTAGAATAAATTACACATGTACATAATTAATTTAGTTTAATTATCCTTAGGGCAACTTGATAAAAAATTAATTAATTACGTTAAATAAAAACTTAGGGTTATTTGAAATTGAATTTGTTTGTAAATTAAATTCTCAATAATAAATTAATTTTAATCATCTGGTAAATATCATTTAAATAATTAGCAACCCCATAGATAGGAATTAATTTTACATGAAAATTGTTTATAAACAACAATCCTTTTGTGAATTATTTGAGTGTGTAGTATTAAATTGCATTTTTAGGATAAAGTTTAATAAATGAATAATAAACAAGACTTCTAGAAATATTAGTAGAGGACTGATACTCAAATTAATGAGGTTAGACCAGGTGTAAGGGGTGCCTCACACCTTCCCCTTACGTACCCACTATCCCGAACCTAGACATTGGGCTATGGTAATGACGGTTGTGGAAACCCTATAAGGAGTAAGTTGCCATCCATGACCCTTGGAAGAAATACTGAATATGTCATTGTTATCATCTAGGTGGCGATGCCTGTCTATCTATACCTTCGTGGCATAAATCCTTAGTACTGTGGTAGTGTTATGGGAATACAGTACTTACCAATGGTTTGATTCTATTAGGATTGTATGAAGTGCATGTCTAGCAAATGTTGTCTAAGGAGGTGGTACTTAAGTGAGACCATTGTGACTCTATCATTTTTCCTGCGCATTATCTGGTGCATTTTATATAATTCTAGTATAATATTTCGCCTTACTATGACCCCTAACTCCACAAGTAGATTCGACTATCATAGTCCATAGCCTCAATGTTGATCTGAACACCAAACTAGTACAATAAAAGAAAAGAAAAATTACAGTTGATAGACAACAAATCATTATAGAAGAGGTCCAAAAACTATTAAAAGCAGGTCTCATATGAGAGGTCAAATACCCAATATGGCTAGCGAATGTGGTCTTAGTCAAAAAGTCAAACGATAAATGGTAGATGTGCGTTGACTTTACCGATCTTGGCAGAGCATGCCTAGAAGACCATTATCCTCTACTAACGATTGATAAGCTAGTCGGCTCCATAGCAAGGCATTCCATTTGCTCCCTAGTAAATACCATATCTGGGTACCATCAGATAAAGATGGATTTAGAAGACGAGGAAAAGATGACATTCATCATGGACATGGGCATCATCTGTTATAAGGTAATGCCTTTTAGTCTTAAAAATGCAGGTGTAACTTACTAAAGATTGGTTAGCAAAATGTCCAAAAAACTAATCAGCAAGACGGTGGAGATATATGTGGATGACATTATCATAAAGAGCAAAAATTTAGAAAATCATCCAAAAGACATCACAGAGGCATTCGATGTATTTAATAAAGTAAGAGTGAAGGTGAACTGAGAAAATTGCATGTTCAGAGTCAAAGCAAGAAAATTCATGGGATTTGTAATCTCAAAAAAGGGAATAGCGGCCAACTTGAAAAAATCAGAGCCATCATGGCGATAAAACCATTGAGAACCATCAAAGAAATTCAAAGATTAAACGGGAGAATAACAGTTCTTATGCATTTTATATCGTGCTCAGTAACGAAATGTCTACTATTCTACATAGTGTTCAAAGTAAGAAAGAGCTTCAAATGGGGAGAAGATTGTCAGGTAGCATTCGATTAACTCAAAAAATTTTTAACAAACCCTCCTTTATTGAACTCGCCTAGACAAGGCAAGATCCTGTATCTTATCTTGCAGTGATAAAGGAGATTGTAGCTTAGTTCTAGTGAGAGAAGAAAATGGACAGTAAAGACCAATTTACTATACTAGCCAAGTCCTGAAAAGAGCCGAACTCAACTATTCGACCTTGGAGAAGTTAGCTTTTGTCATGCTCTCAACATCCACAAAGCTAAGACCATAGTTTAAGTCCCACACCATCGAAGTACACATAAACTACCCCTTAAGAAAGATCTTGTAGAAGCCAAACACATCAGGTTGCCTATCCACTTAGTCAGTAATATTAGTAGCCTACGACATTAGGTATTTACCTCGAATAGCCCTAAAGACATAAGTCCTTGCTAATTTCATTATTGAACTCATGCCACTATCAAAAGCAAAGACAGAACAGAAGGTAACATGGAGCGTTTAGGTCGATGGAGTAGCGGGCACCAATGAATCTGGAATTGGGATGATTTTGGTAGGCCCTCAAGGCATAAAACTAAAGTATGTTGCACCACTAAACTTCCAGGCTACAAACAACATAGCCAAGTATAAGGCTCTATTAATTGCCTTACGCATCATTAAGGAGGCAAGAACCCCTAATGTTACCATATGTTCTGACTCTCAATTGGTAGTGAATCAGTGTCAGGGTAAGCTTCAAGTATGAGATTCGAACCTAGGGAAGTACGAAGCTAGAATACAATAGTTAATAGCCTAGATCTAATTTAACTTTGGAGATGTCACAATTGTGCAAGTCCCTAAAGAAGAGAACTATGACGCCGACACCCTAGCCAAAATGGCAGTAGTAGAGGAACAACACCTATCTTAGCCAATCCACCTTGAGGAAATAAGTCAACCAATAATTAACCAAGAAGAGATCCTCCTAATCGACATTAGTTCAATATGGATGTCCTCGATCTTCAATTATCTCGAGTATGGGACACTGCCCGACAAGTCGTTAAAGGCGAAGAAGACAATACAAAAGTTATCAGGTTACAGTGTTCTCAATAGTTAGCTCTACAAGAAGTCGTTTACACTGCCATGGCTAAAATGCATCTCACCCAAAGAAGGAGTAGCAGTCCTGATTAATATTCATGAGGGACTGTGCAAAAGCCATGAAGGAGCTCGAACAACCGCCCAAAAGGCATTCCAACAAGGGTAATTCTGGCCTACAGTAGTAGATGATGGCAAAAATCTAGTTCAGCAATACAGAAAATACCAGGAGCATGATTTCATCCCTCGAACCCTCACAAAAAAGTTGACAGTGATTGGAAGCCCTTAGCAGTTCTACCAATGGGGAATAGATGTACTCGAACCATTCCCAAAAGCTGCTGGATCTAGATAGTAGATCATCATTGCCATAGACCACTTCACTAAATGGCCTGAAGCAGAAGTAACATAACTCATCACTGTTGACAAAGCTATGTATTTCATTTAGAAAAACATCTTTTACCGCAGCGGTATCCCCAAAGTCATCATCACTAAAAGTGGAACTTAGTTTGAAGGACATAAATTTAGACGATTTTACATAAAATGGGGAATCAACCTCATATTTGCTTCAACATATGATCCATATTCCAACGACATGACAGAAGTCACCAACCAAATTATCCTAGGTGGGCTAAAAAGAAGACTAGACAAAGTAAAAGGACGATAGCCAAAAGAGCTCCCATTTGTATTATGGGCATTTCGAACTACTCCCAGATTAGTAATCAGTGAGACTTCCTTCTCCTTGGCATGCGGTTCAGATGCAGTAATCCCTGTAAAAATCAGCATCCTAAGCTCCTGAACAGAGAATCCAGAAACAACAATGAATAATGAAGACCTTAGATTCAATCTTGATCTAACAAAAATAATAACAGATCGAGTTTTCATCAGAATGGCAGAATATCGTCAGAGAATGACAAGCATGTACAACCAAAAGGCAAAACATAGATCCTTTACTATTGGTGATCTAGTTATGAAAAGACTGAATATTTCAGGAGGTACAGCAGGAGCAGGAAAGTTAGGTAGCACCTGGGAAGGACCATATGTAATTTCAAAAGTAATCTTCCTAAGAGCTTATAAGATCGCTTACCCGGGTGGGAGCAAACTCCCACAAGCATGGAATATTTGCAACTTGAAAAATATTATTAATAAATGAGAACTTCAAATTCAGTTTTCAACAAATGTCATATGATCTTTGAAGGGACATCCAATCCACACATATTATCATTGATCTCTCAAAGTCTGGAAGTGTAAAGACCTCATCCGAGGCACAAAGACCTTATCTGAGGCACAAAAACTTCATCCAAGACAAAAATCCTAACAAAGGCATTGTTCTCGCTAAATCTCACTCAGCAATACCGAGCTCTCGATAATAAAAATTACTTATCCTACTCAAGCTTCATACTTCTAAAGATTTTTTTAGACCAAGTTAGGAAGTAAAAAAAAGGAATGATCTTTTAGATAAAAAATAATAGGTTAGCATCAATAGTCTCAATCAAAAAGAAGATATGAACAAAAGAGTCATTTTTTATTAAATTAAAAGGGTAAGTATAAGTCATTCGACAGGTGGATCCCCACCTTCCTGTACATCATCATTTACACTAGCAGAACCCCTAGCCTCCCCATCTTCACTGTCACTCTCAACTTCAGCACTAAGGGCAAGCTTTTCAAGCCAAGTGAAGTCTTCATTCAGATAAAGCTTCAGTAGCTCGACAAGAAGGTCACTATGGGCTTGCACATAAGTGTTAGCCTCCTTTTCAATTATTTCATTTTCTTTTGCCTTTAGCTCTTTTGAAAATTTAGCCAAGTTAGCAGCCTGACTCAGCTTGGCATCCTTCAGCTCTTTCTGTAGCTGAGCTACATGCTCCTTAGAAGATCACACTTGCTCCTCCAGCTCCTTCACCCTAGCTCCAGTAACAGTCAAATAATTCTTAAAGGCTATAGCTTCAGTGATTGCCTTTGACATCTCCCACCTAAAGAAATTCATCTTCTCTTTCACCAATTGAGAAGATCATCAATACTCTCTGGGCCCATATGAGCTCAATCTTCCAGAAGGCATAAGGTTACAACAGTAAACCTAGCCAAGTTAATGTTGCCCTTTACGGACTAGTTCCTCTCTAGAGACCAGGAAAGCACTTGAGCACCCCTGAAGATTGGTTGCCTTGATGAACCACCCCCCAAAGTGGCAGAAACTAATGGTTAATTTGAAGGCTGATCTTGAATTGGAAGAGATTAAATATCAGTAAGCTCATTCTAAGTACAAGCCAGTGAGCCCATCTTTTCAGCTGGGGCCTTCTTCTGCAGCTATTGTTCTCCTGACTTCGCAATGGCAGCTTGAGTAGTAGCCTCGTTCTTCTAGATAACTTATTTGGCGAACTTCCTTTTTCTCTTCTTTGTAGCTCTCTCAGCCTCGGTCCCCGCCATATCTACACATAAAAAGTAGTTAGTGAATTCATACTAAGTTAAGAGAGCAAGAATTCCAGGTCCAAGATTAGGAAGTTACAGTAGGATGCTCTCCCTAGCCACTACATTGGCCAACCACCACTTTAGTTTGGCTGTCACAACATTAGCATTTAAATACTAACAGGTGTTGGCTTGACTTTTCAATCCGACTCGACCACCTCTTTGTCCAGATTTAGAATGATATCTCTTCGAGGCCTCTCGGCTAGGTAATTCTAGCTTTTCGAAACACCCTTAAAACCACATGGATTTTTGCTTCGAAGTACAAAGAATTTGTCTTTCCAATTCTTTAAAGAAGATGAGAGTTCGATAAAAAGTCCATAGTTTAGCTTCGCCTGACCAAACTACCTCAATCTCCCTTCTCTCAACTTATCTTCAATTGGCACCACTCCTACCTTTTCTCTAATACTCTCATTACGGACTTTATCTTGTCTAGTATGTCCACTCATCCACTTTAACATTCTCATCTCTGCAACTCTTATCTTAGATGCATACGACTCTTTTAGTGCCCAACACTCACTACCATATAACATAGCTGGTCGTATGGCTGTACGGTAAAATTTTCCTTTCAATTTATTGGGAATCTTACAATCACATAAAACTCCCGTGGCATGTCTCCACTTCAACCATCTGGCTTTAATCCTATAACTAACATCCTCCTCACATCCCCCATCTACTTGAAGGACTGAGCCTAGATATTTAAAGTGATTACTTTGGGACAGTACCACTCCATTCAAACTAACTCCTTCCCTATCATCAGTTTGGCCTTCACTGAACTTGCAATGCATGTATTCTGTCTTCATTCTACTTAACTTAAAACCCTTTGACTCTAGAGTACTTCTCCAAAGTTCTAGCTTTCTATTGACTCCTTCTCGTGTCTCATCTATCAGAACAATATCATCCGCAAACATCATGCACCAAGGAATACTCTCTTGTATATGTTTCGTCAGTTCATCTAAAACTAATGTAAAAAGGTAAGGGCTTATAGCTGATCCTTGGTGTAATCCAATTGAGATCGGAAAATCTCTTGTGTCCCCTCCCACTGTGTACACAATAGTAGTTGCTCCTTCATACATATCTTTCAATATTTGTATGTACCTAATAGATACCCTCTTTTGTTCTAACACATTCCATAAGACCTCTCTTGGAACACTATCATAAGCCTTCTCCAAATAAATAAAAACCATGTGTAGATCTTTCTTCACATCTCTATATTTCTCCATCAAGCTTCTAATGAGAAAGATCTCTTCCATAGTTGAACGACCAGGCATGAAACCAAATTGATTGAGAGAGATAGAAGTATCATGACGTAGTCGATGCTCCACAACTCTCTCCCACAACTTCATAGTATGGCTCATGAGTTTAATTCATAGAGAGACTAATAATATAAAAGGCTAATAAACTGACCTGGCTAGAGCTTGTCCATCCGAGCTTAGAACTGGACAAAGCCCGCCCATCTGAGCTCCGAACTGGATAGAGCTCGCCCATCTGATCTCAAAACTCGACACCTAAAGGGTAGTGTTTCGACCTGTTTTGAGAGATCAAACAAATCAAAAAGATCGGTACTCTTTGAGTTCGGATCAAACAAATATCAAGCCACCGATCACGCCTCAATCTCATGATAATCTGAGGATGATTACCGTTACAACTTAAATAGGAAACTGATGAAGATCTGGCCAAGATTTTATCCCGATCACTATATAAATAAGGTAAAACTTCATAAATAAATATGCAATATTGAATACTCGATTCATAAACTGATTATTGATTTGAGCATCGGAGTGGTTGCCAACCACTACTGGCTTTCTCTTGTTCTTTGATTTTCAGGAGACTCTCAATTCTGTCAAATCCAATATCCAGGAAACCCACGATAACATAAAAAATTAATAAATAAAACCCCACTAAATAAAGAAAACAAGACCTAGTAATGGAAAGACCAGATTTTAATATTGAAGAGAAAACTTTAAATCTATTTCTAATGGATATAAATCTAAAAATAAAAACTTATATATATATATTCCAAACTGACACAGATATAAGAAATTATTAAAAAAAAAAATTGATTTGAAAGTAATTATTGATAATCATTTGGGAAAAAATCTAAAAAAGAAAAGGAAGAGAGTAAAAAAAAGAAAGAGTTTTATTAAAAGTTTAAAGAAAATTGAAGAGAGAATTTTTTTTTTAAATTGTTTTAAAAAGTAATTAATTCTTTTGGAAATTTTTTTAATAAAAATTTATAAATTTAATTTAAAAATAATTTTAATAACTTCTAACTAATAAATATAAGTTCACACTTTTCTCAACATCTTCATTGACAATACTAAACCGACCAACATTTATCCATCCTATCACCTATTGAATTTGTTGATATTCTCACTAAGTTAAAAGACCAAAAATTGAAGTATGGAGCCATGTTAGTGATAGTGTTAAATTGGGCTTATGTTAAATTTAGAGATTACACTTTAATTCAATTTATTACGAGTTTATATAAATTGTTTTACATATTAAAATGACTAATAAAGTTAATATTATAATTCAATCACTTATATTTTACTTTTTCATTTTGTATATTTTCAATGTGAGACTTAATTTATTTTCGAACACATATATAGACGTAGGATAATTTTTATAACTCATACTTGAATTTTATCTCATATTTTATTTCCATCACTTAATTTCAATTTATTACAAAAAAAATTTCTAAGCTTTAATTTTGTTTCACAAAAATCTCCCTAATTTATTATAATAGGTTTTTAAGTTAAAAAAAATGAAATTACCTTTTTGACTCATTTTCTCTCATACTAAAAAAATATTAACTATTTCAGTAACTATTTGAACTTATCATAAAAATACCAATATCATTATAATGATCTGCTTTCTGAAAAAGAAAAGGATACTAAAACTGTATTTATAAAGGTCACACAATAGCTTAGAGTGATTTTTTAATATAAAAACTTACTATTGTAGGTTAGAGAGATTTTTTGTAAAATAAAATTAAAATTAAAAATTTTTTTAATAATAAATTGAAATTAAGAGATAGAAGTGAAATTTGAGACAAAATTTAAGAATGGGCTATAAAAATTAGCCAATAAACAAATGTATAATGACATTACTTTTATTCTACAATAGCCTTAAAAATCATTTAGGAATCCATTCCTTTACCTCTAAATGGCCTAGTTGAATTTTCAAGATAGCTTATGCATCTTGTCCATTAAAGATCCTCCCAATTTTTGCCTCATTCCATTCCAATCAATCTGTGTCCATTAGAGTGATAAAGTCAAACAGTATTCTTTTAGCGCTCGTTATCCATAATCACATCTGTTGTTAGATCAAATGAAGGATTGGGTGGAATCCAAGGATCTTCCTACGTTCTAATCCCTCCACCATTATTAAGATTCGAATGAGCGTTATCCTCAAATGAGCCACGATTGATGATGGTGGCATTTGTTGGTTTATGTGTCTTCTTCTTTGCTGTCTTCGTATTATCTATAAAATTTCTTGATAACTTCCAAAGAAGATGAGCAATAGATAAATAAATCAAATGAATTCTGCCTTCACAATAATTAGATAATTATATATATATATATAGAGAGAGAGAGAGAGAGAAACACTCCATTTTGCAATGCATGATTTTGAGGCCTTGGATGTTGGTTGAGTTACTGGCTGAGCCGACCTAAAGGATGCAATAAGCTTCAAATAAGTTTCCACGAGGTTTTACTGGAATTGGATATGAAATACAAGCCTTTTTTGGTGGGGATAAATGAATTGGAAAACTTCAATCCACCAGAAAGTATAAAAGATTGACTGAGTAATTATTTGTTTGATATTGAGTTTGAAGTGTTTAAATTATTTTTTTGAATAAAAATATAATTTTAGATGTTGTTGAAAAAAAAAAAATAAAAAAATTTATTTTATTATTTTAATATTCTTGTAGCTATAATTTATTAAATTTAATTTTAAATTATTTTTCAATACTATTTAATTAATACATTTAAAAAATTAATTTTCTTACCAGAATGATAGTTTCAACTATAATGTCAAATAGATATTAAATATTCACTTTTAAGAAAGTGAAATGCCATTTTTTTCTTTATTTTTTAAAAAATAAATTACTTATTCTAATTTAGATAACTTATTTCTTGAATATTAAAATTTTTAAAAAATGATTCATCTAAATTAAGAAAAAGCCAACGATTAATTTTTGAAATGGGCCTATCATCCTCAAAATTATTGTTGGACTTGTATTCTATTTAGCTGAGGCTATTTTGGGTTTATTAATACTATTTTTTTAATGAATAATACTGTAACTTTTGCCTTTCTCTAATTTTAAATTAAATAAAAAAAAATAATATTATTATTATAGTTGATTGCTCTATTTTGATTCCTAATTGTTTTCTGAGGGAAAAAAAACGAAAATCTATTTTTTCATATTATTTAAATAAATTATTAAAATAATAAAGAAATATATTTTTTTTAAAAAAAAAAAGAGAAGAGCTAAAAAAAAAAGTAATAACTGTTGTACCGTTTTATGTTTATTATATTTTAGGAAGACATTTAAATATTTTAATAGAAATAAACGCTCATTTTTCTTCATTCCTCCCTGATGTAGAGGAAATATTTTGGGTTAATTACAAAAAATTGAAAAATGAAAATTTTCATCATTTTTCTCCTTAATTTAATATTCAAATAAAAGAATTTAAAAAAATAAAAAATTTTCCCCTTTTCTTTATTTCTTTCATTTTAAATAAAGGATTTCAAAAAAAAATTTAAAAAAAAAGACTAAACTCCATAATATTACAACTTGAATAATTTTTTAATATTATTAAAGAAAAAAGATAATTATTAAAATTTGAATAATGATATTTGTTTTTAAATATTCTCATAGAAAAATTTACTGTGGTATATCACACTTAAAAGTCATTTTCATTTTATATAAAAATTTTATTGATTATTTTTTCTAAATATTCCAAACATATATATATATAAGTCCGTCCTCACTATCATCAGACGAGTATTCAGAAGAATCTTCTTCTGGTTCTGGCTCAGAGGGTATAGACACCATATGCTGTGGAGGAGGATCATGATACATTTTGTCCTTCCCTTTATCAATCTTCCTTTTTGAAGGATGGGATTTTTCTGAGGAAGATGACTCTTTTGCTCATACCTGGCAGGTGTTGGAGTAGGTTTAAACAAAGGAGATGGATGATATGTTGGAGGTGGTTCATATGAATAGTTAAAAGGTCCAAAAGGGGAGTAAGTAGGTTCAGGTGTAGGAAGGAAAGGGTTAGAAGTTGTTTGGGCAGAAAGAGAATGAATTTGAAAGAGACCTGAGCTTCAGGCTTGTAAAGCTTCAACTTGGGCTAATTGTTTCTTCAGCCTTCTTAGGGTTTTTCAATAAAAGGGAAAACAATCTTTTTTCCTTTAAGGTTAGCAGAAATATGATCATAATTCACAGCATAAGGAGTAATAAGGTTTATGAATGGAGTGCCAAGTATGACCGTATGATGAATGTTATGCACTATATATATATATATATATATAATCAAGTTCATCTTTTTACTATTAATTAGCTTTAAGATTAAGTGAAACTTTGGAAAGTTAAAATTAAAGAATTTTGAGTTTTAAGGAAAAAATTGAAATTGACTGATATTATTAAAAGAATTTAAATTAAGTGATCGTAAATAAAAATTAGTCTAAATTAATCTAGAAACCTGCATTACCCAACTACAATGACTTTAATAATATTTAAATTGAAATTAAATGAGTTTTTTTTAAATAGTAATTTTTATGACATAATATATAAAATTAAGTAATTTCGAATGGTAATTATTAAAATAAAATTACACTAAACTATTAGATGGGTACTAAGTTTTTTAGATACTTTATATTTGACCAATAAATAATTATCATGTATTATAATTATTAGTTATTTACCTATAATTAGCATTTATTTTTTTTCTTATATAATAGTCTTATATAGATAATAATTTTTTTAGATAGAAATTGAGAGAGTGATGATTCAAATTCTGAGTTTACTAAATGAGTATCAGGTAAATGATATGTATTTGAGACTTTATTTTTAATTAAAATTACTTTAAAAATAAATAAAATTTAATAAATTTAGAATTTTTTTCTCAAAAAATAATTTATAGCTTTTCAAAATGCCATGCCAAAATGAGCAGTTGGTCCATTTAAAAATAATGAAAAGTAGGGGTGTGCAGTTTTCGGTTTTAACCGAAAAATCGAACCGAACCGATTAATTCGGTTCAATTGGTTTGGTTTTAAAATTTAATCGATTCGGTTCGGTTTATAATTTTGATAATTTCGGTTAATCGGTTCGGTTCGGTTATTTTCATAAAAAAATCAAAAAAATCGAACCGAACCGAAATTATTAATATATATAGGAAATCAAAAAAAATCGAATCGAACCGAATCGAATCGAACCGAAATTAAAGAAAACCGAACCGAACCTAAAGATTTTTGAGTTTTGATTTCCAATTTTTTTTGTTTTTATGTTTTTATTATTTAGATTTAATGTTAAAAATATGAAATTTTATAAATTTCGGTTTGATCGATTTAAAACCGAATCGAACCAAAATTTATCTGTTCAATTCGGTTCGATTTTCTCTTATCATTCGATTCGGTTCGATTTTTAAAATTTTCAATTTTTAGTTTTCAATTTTTTCGGTTCGGTTCGGTTCGAAACTGAACCGACCCTTTGCACACCCCTAATGAAAAGGGTTGGATTGAATTTGAAGTGCACCCCAAGTAACCACCAAATCCAAGTCCAAGTCCGGCATCGTTTTCCCCGCAGGATTTTACCAAAAATGTCCTCTCCTTGACCACCCGACCCGCTATGACCCGAATTGACCTTTTTTATGACAAGCAGTCACAGCTTAAGAATAAACTCTGGCGTTGGCCGTAAGCCTAGGCCTGACAACAGAACTCGCATCTCTTCACTTCTCTCTGCTCTGTATTCTCTCTGAACCCTTCTCTCTTATTTCCTCTGCCTCCATCACTGCAATGGAGGAAGTCTGCGAGGGAAAGGACTTTTCTTTCCCCGGCCACGAGGAAAAGATCCTTTCTTTCTGGTCTGAAATCAAAGCCTTCGAGACTCAATTGGACCGCACTGAATCTCTCCCCGAATACATCTTCTACGATGGTCCTCCTTTTGCCACTGGTCTACCTCACTATGGCCACATCCTCGCCGGTACTATCAAGGACATTGTCACCCGTTACCAGACCATGAGGGGTCACCATGTCACTCGCCGCTTTGGGTGGGATTGCCATGGTCTGCCTGTGGAGAATGAGATTGATAGGAAATTGGGGATTAAGAGGAGAGATGAGGTGTTGAAAATGGGGATTGATAAGTACAATGAGGAGTGTAGGAGTATTGTGACGAGGTACGTTGAAGAGTGGGAGAAGGTGATCACGAGGACGGGGAGGTGGATCGATTTTAGGAATGATTATAAGACTATGGATTTGAAGTTCATGGAGAGTGTTTGGTGGGTTTTTTCACAGCTCTATGAGAAGGGACTTGTTTATAAGGGCTTCAAGGTTAGTTTCATTGTAGTTTGAGCTAGTTACTGGTAATTTAATGGTGTAATATCGACTTTTTCCTTTTTCATGGTGTTGTGTATAAATATACATGCATAGAAAGTTATTAGATTTTCTTTAAATCAGCTTTAGATTTAATATGTTGATGCTGTTTTTATACAGGTCATGCCATACAGTACTGGTTGCAAAACTGTGCTGTCTAACTTTGAAGCTGGTCAGAATTATAAGGTTTGTGATTATTACTTTTTTCTGACGACTTGTTGAATTCTTGCCATTTTTATCTGTAAGTGTTATTGCTCTCTTTTTATTCCAATTCTATCTTTAACAACTTTCAAGTGCGCAGGATGTGCCTGACCCTGAGATAATGGTGGCATTTCCAATTATTGATGATCCTCACAATGCATCCTTTGTGGCTTGGACAACAACCCCATGGACGCTTCCTAGTAATCTTGCACTTTGTGTCAATGGGAATTTTGACTATGTCAAGGTCAGTTATCTCTGATCTGTTGATCATGTTGTTTGTTTAAAGATAGTATTTTAAATATTTAATTTATCTTTTCAATTGAAAATTATTTGGATTGCAAGTTATCTGAATGTGAGCATCTTATATGGATTATTATGATATGTAATTCTAAGTTGAATGCATGCCACACAGTCATTCATTTTCTTTTCTTGGTTCTTTGATGCTTGAATTAGGGCAATTGCTTGAGCTGTATTTCAAACTATGTTAAAACATAAGGTTCACGTGCTTGTGCTGTTGACAGATTAGAGCCTGAAATCACAATTTATGTTTTGTTTATTGATTTTTTTTAAAAATTGATTCATAGAACAATAAGATTAATGATTGGATTGAATGAAGGTTTCTTAAGTCCTTATCTGGCAAAAAAAAGGCGGGGTGGTGGGGTGCTGTTCATGTTATGAACTGGTTAGCGCATATCCTTTTTGTAATTTTCTAAATTGAGGAATGTGCTGGTACTTGAAAAATACAGGTTCGTAACAAGCATACAGGAAAAGTCTATGTGGTTGCTGAATCCAGGTTGTCAGCTCTTCCTGTTGAGAAACCAAAATCAAGTGTAGCAAATGGACCTGCTGGTGATTTGAAGACCTCAAATTCTAAAAGTAAGGGCGGGAAATCTGAAAACTTGATGGATTCATATGAGTTGCTAGAGAAAGTCAAGGGTAATGATCTGGTGAAGAAAAAGTGAGTTATTACTCTTTATGCACTTTGAATTACTTGAAGCCATAGAATAAGCAGTCTGCATATTGCTTTCATCCTTTAGGATAAATTATGTAGTGAAACTCAATGAAATCAATGAATATAATTTGCTTTGTCTGATTCTGTGTTAAAAAGTATGTTTGGAATATATTTAAATTGAAAACTGTTATTTGGAGTTAAAAAATTTGTTTGGAATATATTTAAATTGAAAACTGTTATTTGGAGTTAAAAAATTTGAATTTGATTAGAATCCAGTTTACTGTGTCATCCCATTCTTTTCTCCACCAGGAATTTATAGGATATTTCTGAGTTTTGAGATTGGACCAATATTTGAAAGCTACTTTTTAGTTTTAATTCGGTGTGAAGTTTTTACACTAGTTGAACTCTGCAAGTCAATGGATTTCACAAAAGAATTCAGTCTAATAGAATTTAGTTGAACTGAGTACCTTGTTTGAAGAGATTTTCAAATTGGCTTTTTAAGATGGTTTCTCCTATCAAACAATGCTTTTTCCCTTAAATCTTTTATGTGTATAAACGTTTTATTGGTTGAATTATAAAAACTGGATGTGGTTTTTTGTTGTTGCTCTTATTGAAATTGTGCTATATATGTTAATGGATGGGTTGTTTTGGACAATGCTAATTTTCTGAGAGTATGCATGCAGGTACGAACCATTGTTTAATTACTTCTCAGAGTTTTCTAACATGGCATTTAGAGTTGTCGCGGACAATTATGTGACTGATGATAGTGGTACTGGAATTGTTCATTGTGCTCCTGCATTTGGTGAAGATGATTACCGTGTTTGCATAGAATATCAAATAATCAATAAGGTTTGTATTGATATGCTATAAACTTGTGGCCCAATTATGTGATTATATGCTTCCAAGTGAGTTCTGTATGCTTTCTTCTTGTATGATCTCAAGCCAGAGAATGTAGAATACTTACCATAGTTTTGCCTTTTTCCTTTAAATGGAGTGCTATGGTTATGTGAGGACTCTTGCAAACCGGAGAAAGAGATGATTCTCCTTAATTTCAATTAATCTGTACATGGGTATATGTATACAATTAATTCCTATAATTGTATTCTACTAATTAGGAAGAAATCCTAAATAAGAAATCCTAAATAGGAATACAGAATATACAGAGAAATAATATAGTGATTGACTTTCCATAATACTCCCCCTCAAGTTGGAGCATAGATGTTAATTATGCCCAACTTGTTACAAATGTAGTCAATCCTAGCTCCATTCAGAGCTTTTGTGAAAATAACTCCTAACTGTTCTCCAGTTTTGATGTGTCCTGTTGAGATGATCTGTTGTTGAATCTTTTCATGAACAAAGTGACAATCAATCTCAATATGTTTGGTCCGCTCATGAAACACCGGATTATCACACCACAATTTCGCAAGCATGGAGATCTTAAAACCTGTCTCATCTTGTAATTGAAGTATCCACATTACCTCACATACTGATTGCGCCATGGCTCTGTATTCGGATTCAGCATTAGATCGAGAAATTACACTCTGCTTCTTGCTTCTCCAAGACACCAAATTTCCTCCAACAAAAACGCAATATCCAGTAATTGACTTCCTGTCAACCTTAGATCCAGTCCCGTCAACATCTGAAAAACATTCAACATTCAAATGTCCATGATTACCTTATAACAAATCTCTTCCTGGAGCGCCCTTCAGATAACACAAGATTTGTCCCAAGGCTTTCCAATGAGCAACAGTTGGGAAAGACATAAACTGACTTACCACACTAACGGCATAAGCAATGTCAGGATGAGTGACTGTAAGGTAGTTCAATTTTCCTACTAATCTCCTGTATCTCTTTGGATCTTTAAACAACTCACTATACTATGCTAACATTTGTAAATTTGGAGTCATTGGTGCACTACAAGGCTTAGCACCTAATTTTCCTGTCTCTGTCAATAAATCGAGGACATATTTTCTTTGAGATAAGAAAATACCCTTCTTACTTCTCATAATTTCAATACCCAAGAAATACTTTAACAATCTCAAGTCTTTAGTCTGAAATTGGGTTTGGAGGAAGATTTTAAGAGATGAAATACCTGCAGAGTCACTCCCAGTGATGACAATGTCATCCACATAGACTACCAGGAGAATTAGACCAGCCTCAGATTGCCTATAAAATATTGAGTGATCACACTTACTCTTTTGCGTACCAAATTCCTGTACTGCTTCACTGAATCTCCCAAACCAGGCTCTAGGACTTTGTTTCAAGCCGTAAAGAGACTTTCGAAATCTACAAACTTTACCTAACTCCCCCTGAGCAACAAACTCAGGTGGTTGCTCCATATACACCTCCTCCTGAAAATCACCATGAAGGAAAGCATTCTTGATATTCAATTGGTGCAGGGGCCAATCATATGTAGCTGCTAAAGAGATAAACAAGCGAATAGAAGTAAGTTTAGCTACAGGAGAAAAAGTGTCAGAGTAATCAACCCAATATGTCTGAGCATATCCTTTTGCTACAAGGCGTGATTTTAACCTAGCCACAGAACCATCAGGATTTACCTTTACTGTAAATACCCATTTGCAACCAATAGCTTTCTTACTAGTGGGCAAAGGCAACAGTTCCCATGTACCATTAGCATCTAAAGCCTCCATTTCCTCTTTCATAGCAGCACACCAGCCAGGATGAGACAGTGGCTCACCAACAGTATTAGGGATAGGAACAGAGTCTAAAGAAGTAACAAAACACCGAGAATAAGAAGACAATTGATTATAAGAAATAAAAGAAGAGATAGGGTAAGTACATGAACGTTTACCTTTACGAAGAGCAATGGGTAAGTCTAGATCAGAATCATGATCAATATGAGGTACAGGATCTCTCAAAGAAGTAGCTGGTGGAGAATCTAAGTCAGGAATCTCCAATCTCCTGGAATAAACATGAACAACGGGAGGTCGAGTAGGTCTAGAGGCAAAAGGAACAGGCTGTGGGAGAGGACTAGACATTGGTTGGATAATATATATTAAGAGATCATCCTCCTCCCCCTAACTCTAATACACAGATGATTGAGGAAAAAATGGAGTGGACTCAAAAAATGTGACATCTGCAGAAATAAGATAACGATTAAGAGTAGGAGAGAAACAGCGGTACCCTTTTTACAGTCGGGAGTACCTAAGGAAGACACATTTGAGACTTTGGATCCAATTTAGTAACCTGTGGACGAACATCACGCACAAAATAGGTACAATAAAAAATACGGGTTTCAACAGGGAACAAAAATTTTGTAGGAAACAAAACAGTATAGGGAATATCTCCATTAAGGACAGAAGACGGCATACGATTGATAAAAAAACATGCCGTAGAAACTGCATCCGTCCAAAAGTGTCTAGGAACTTTCATCTGAAAAAGAAGAGTACGAGTTACCTCAAGAAGATGTCGATTTTTTCTTTCGGCCACGCCATTTTGGGATGGGGTATTCACACAGGAAGACTAATGAAGAATGCCATTTTGTGTCATATAAAACTGAAATTGTGCTGAAAAGTATTCTTTGGTATTGTCACTTCTTAATATGCGCACATAAATATTAAATTGAGTTTTGATTTCATTACAAAAGGCACAAAAGATAGAAAACAACTCAGAACGATTCTTCATTAAATATAATTAGGTAATACGAGAGTAATCATCAACAAAAGTAATAAAATAACGAAATTCAGTTTTAGAAGTAATAGAACAAGGACCCCAAACATCAAAATGAACTAACTCAAAAGGGGCTGAAGGCCGTTTATGGACTCTAGACACAGAAGGCAAACGATGATGTTTTGCAAACTGACACAACTCACATTCTAGTACTGATAAAGACTGAAACTGAGGACATAGTTTCTTCATGGTAGACAAAAAAGGATGGCCCAGTCTACAATGAGCTTCAAGAGGTGTTAAGGTACTGGAGCAAACAAGCGACCGCGGTACATGATTTTTCAGAATGTAGAGACCACTTGACTTAAGTCCTCTACCAATAATCTGCTTCGTCGTAAGATTCTGAAATAAACACTGGTCAGGAAAAAAAGGAAACAGAACAATTTAAGGTACGAGTAAGTTTACTAACAGAAAGTAAATTAAAAGAGAATTTTGGTAGATACAAAACAGATGACAAAGAAATTGACGAAGTCGGGTTCGCAGTTCCAGAACCCATGACACAAGAAGTAGAACCATCAGCTAAAGTAACAGTAGAGGAAGTGAGATTAGACTGAAAAGCAGATAGAAGGCTAGAATTACTAGTCATGTAATCTGTCGCACCAGAATCAATAACCCATTTGGATGAGGAAGACACAAGGCATGTAGTGGATTTACCTGACTCAGCGATCGCAGTGACAGGGGAACTGGTAGGCTTTAGAGATGCCTGATACTGGGAAAACTGTGCAAAATCCTCTACAAATACCAAAATAGTTTTCTCAGAGGAAAATATCGTAGAATTCTCTGCTGTCATATTTACCATCTGTGATCGCTGATTTTTCCTCTGAAGTTGCAGACAATTATATTTTGTATGGCCAGACTCATGGCAATAATAACAAATGACTCCTCTTGAGTCTTGATTAGAACTAGCCTCTCCATTACGCTGATTACTTCTGTTGTCTGTAATTCCTCCTTTACTTCCTCTTCTATTACCCTGTTGTCCATTTGAATTACGGCTAATAAGAGCACTACTGGCAGGTTGTGAAGATTGGGTACTCTCTGTACGAAGGACCCGTGTGAACGTTTCATGCAAAGAAGAAATCTCAGAACTGGAGAGAATATGAGATTTAGCAGTCTCATACTCTGAATGAAGGCCTGCAAGAAAACTCATAACAGCTAGTTGCTCTTGTTGGGCCTGCTGAACTTTCACATCAGGATTAAAAGGCAACAATACATTAAGTTCCTCATATACACGTATAAAATCCATAAAATAAGCCGTGAGAGACTTATCCTCTTTCTTAGCACGGTAGAATGCCTTACAAACATCATAAATACGGGAGATATTTACTTTACTAGAATACAGAAAATCTAAGTAATCCATCAATTCCTTAACAAATTCACAGTAATTAATTAAACTAATTACCTTACTGTGAATCGAGTTCCGAAGCTGCAAAAACAACCGAGCATCCTCCTTTAGCGAAGTTTGTCGTGTATCATCCATAGGTGGATCTTTAGTAAGGTGATCATCCTTATCAATGCTACGCAAATAGACCATAACAGTCTTACTCTACTCCAGGTAATTCGAACAATTAAGTTTGTGTTCCGTGATCTTAGTCATCACTGGAATCACATCAGAAATAACATTCGTATTGTCTGCCATTTGTTGAGACAAAGAAAACTAATCGAAACGCTAATCCAAAGTGCTTAAAGCAGCAAAATAACCCAAAATCACAAATCAAGCAAATACCGAAATAGGATCTGAGAGCTAAACCTCAGAAGTCCTTTAATGGTATACTGGATCAGGCAACAGCACACAGTGGTGGAATGAGGGGGTTGAGGCAACGCTGGCGATGTTGATCGGAGTCGATACGGCCGGTCGGCGGCCAAGGTCTCTCCTGAGCTGGGTGGTGAGAACAAATAGTCACCCTAGATAGATGACCTGCTTTGATACCATGTAGAAAGAGATGATTCTCCTTAATTTCAATTAATCTGTACATGGGTATACATATACAATTAATTCCTATAATTGTGTTCTACTAATTAGGAAGAAATCCTAAATAAGAAATCCTAATTAGGAATACAGAATATAGAACATACAGAGAAATAATATAGTGATTGACTTTCCATAACACAAACATTGGGTAGTTAGAGGGAAATCCATGGGTTGGCTCAAGATAGTGGGATTTGAACTTGGCTGATGCTTTCTGAAATGCCAAAACACAAGGCATTAAGGCAAAGGGCAACTAAGCCCAATTTCTCTAGTTTATAAATGGGAATTGAATTATTGATGTCTTTTGTCACAAGATATAAATTATTTTATACATACAAGTAAAAAGCCTGGTAAAAGCCTTTTTTCTCCCTTTCCTTTTCTTTTCTTTTCTGATTTGTACTTTGATCTCTTCATTCCTATCTATATTAGTTTCGTTGTTTTACCTGTGCATATTGGACTGCTGTATGGATGTCTTTATACAACAATTTGTCACAAATATACATAGACTTGGGCAATGAATAATTTTATTCTCCTATGTCTTTGTAGGTTTTCTTTTTCCCCTTTCCCCCTCTATGTTTCTGGTTGAACTTTTTCCCCTTTCAATATTCTTTCTTAATTAATTTTTGTTACTATATATACCTATATTTATTTATATTTTGCTGGGTTGTAGGGAGAGAATTTGATTGTGGCTGTTGATGATGATGGCTGCTTTACCGAAAGAATTACTGATTTCAGTGGGCGCTATGTCAAGGATGCAGACAAGGACATAATTGAAAATGTGAAGGTGAGGCTTTCTTCTTTTCATGCAAAGAACACTTTATCAAACCTTAATTGCATAAATAGCTTGCTACTACTTTAACTTTTGCCATTAAATATTATTTATGAGTGTAATAATTTCACGAATGGGTGGTTGTGTTCGTATGCTAGTTCTTTGTCTTAACATTGCGAGTTACAGATGGTGGTTGATGTCTTTGTTGTTTTTCTTTAATTTTTAGGGTTAATTACTAAACCCCTGGACTTTTGCCTTTTTAATTTTGGCCATCTTTTCATTTTATTAATCCTGTGCAAATACAGTTTTTGGAGTTTTAATTACACAGTGTTAAAGCTGGTTTGGGAATTAAAAGACATAATATGTGGAATAAAATCTTTGTACTTTTGATCCTCCTCTGCTTACTAACATAAACACTGCTCCAAATAGCTCAGAGAGTGTTTGGCTTAGTCTATGAAAATTAGCTTATAAGCACCTAGTACTTATAAGCTAATTTGAGCTTATAAGCATTTAAAATTTTAAGTGATTATGTGTTTGGTTAAAGTACTTATAAGTAATTGATAAGTAGTTAATGTGTTTAGTAAAATTAGCTTATAAGCACATTTATTACCAAAATGACTAAAAATGATACTAAATAAGATTTGTGGTGAAATTTTAAAAATTAAATGAGGATAACATGGTAAAATACTAAATCAAACAAGCTTATAAGATTAGTGCTTATAAGCATTAAAAGCGGATCTCCCCCAGCTGCTTTTTTTTTTTTTAGCTTATAACCTAAAAAAAATATTATAAACAAATAGGTAAGCTTCTTTTTAGAGTTTATAAGTAGGTTTGACAAGCTTATAAATATAAGTTAAAATAAACACTCTCTCAATAATCCTCGCCAACAGCAAGCCACCAAGAACCCATATATGAATGATTACAGTTGCTGTCTTGATGACTGATGAGTGCCTGTCAAAATTTAGCAAGGTTGAGAGAATGATGAGAAAATATGATCCTAGGGTAACTTCTACGAGCCATCCTTCAACTTTAAAATTTTTCATTTTCGTCCATCAATTTCAATTTGCTACAGTAAAATCAATCAACTACAAAGGAAGTCATTCTCACCATCATTAGCTGGTTTTCCGGTTACCACCCACCTTTCTCTTCTCCATGTTGTACCTCTCTTCTTTTTCCCTCTCATCTCTCTATAAAAACCCTTTTTTCCAGGAATCCTTCTCCCTCCCATCTCTCTATCTCCTTTTCCCTTCAAACCCAGCCAGCACCCCTTCATTTCCCCTATGTTGTTGCAATCCCACATTAGCTCTGCCTCCAATTGCCCTCCCTTCCCCCTACTGTCACACAATCCACAACCCTCCTTTAACTAGTACTATTATTGCTGGTGGAGAGATGTTTGACGTTAGAGGATTGGGTCTGTCAAGGTTGCAATCAATTTCATTCACCTTGAAAATCTCCAACCCATTCAAGAAAGCATCAGGGTAAATACCTGTTGGATTCGGACACATAGTTGTGAAAAACTTATAAGGAAGAGAGGAAGCCAAAAAAAAAGAATGAGAGATGGGGAGAGAACCCGAAATAAAAGAGAGGGAGAAAATCTTGAAAGAGGAAAATGAAAAGGGAAGACAGGAATGCTCATCGGAGTAATTTCTTGAAGGGAAGATGGGGAAGTTGCTGCAGCATAAGGGAGAGAGAGGGGCGAAAGGAAGAGGCAGGGGAGTTAGGGTTTGATTGCAATTGGGGGGGGGGGGGGGGTGTGTATTTAGGTAATTACATCTCTTGGTAACTGGGAAACCGACAAAAAGAGGGACATTCTTTGTAATCAAATTAAAGTTGAGTGATTTTATTGTAACAAATTAAAGTTGAGGGATGGAAGGAAACAATCTTCAAAGTGAAGGGTTGATTGATAAAAGTTACCCATTATCCTACGCATAGACAAATAATTTGTAAGCGATATTTCACTTGTTAAACATAGTATTCTCAAAACCTTATCATTGCTTATCAATATCATCCTTTGATCCACACTAAACGAAAGTCAAATCATGAAATCCTTGCTGCAAATCCAAGCACCATTACCCATGACTTTAAACTGACACAATACTTCTGTAAATTGTTCAATAGCCTCACAAAGAGCAGGCACTTTACAAAATCCTTATATAAATGATCACGGCTGTTGTTATGATGACTGATGAGTGCCTATCGATTTCAATCAATTTGCTAAGGTTGAGGGGTTGATGAGGAAGAGAAAAAAAATCAAAGGAGAGATTGCTGCTGAAGGTGCGTATGAGAAGAATAACCTAGAAATATAGTTAATTATGAGTTTGAAATTGAGAATCAACAAGAAAGAGAGATAGAAGGGGAATGAAATAAAAACAGTGCAGAAACAAATTGTGCTCTTCAAGGTAAAGAAGCAGAAGATTCCAAAAAGAAAAGATTAGGGAGAGAAAAAGAATGGAAAAAGTGAAAGAGGAAGCACTGATTTGGTCTTGCCTTTTGGAGCTTTCAAGTAATTTTGCAGTAAATGCATGTTTGTGTGAGCATGAGAGGCACATAGGATGCCTACATTATCTGTATGCACATATTCATTGTTTTTCTTTGTTATTATTATTATTATTATTATTATTGTTATTAATTATTATTTATGTCACATTAACATATAGCTCTTGATTTGGATTGAACTAATAGAGGCTATATATGCAATGCTTAAAAAAGTTTTAATGCAGATTTTGCAAAATATAGGTTTTTTTTTTTGAGCAATTAACTATGTTATTTATATGCTTTTAATATTTTCTATTTATCTGATCAACATTCTTGTAATGGCTCAGGCAAGAGGAAGGCTTGTTAAGTCTGGTAGCTATACGCATTCTTATCCCTTTTGTTGGAGATCCGATACTCCTCTTATTTATAGAGCTGTTCCAAGCTGGTAAGCTTTCTTACTGTAATTTTATTTATTTCAATTATAATAGTCATGTAGCTGTTCTTTCTTTCTTTTCTTTCTCTTTTTTTTTTTTGGTGAGATCTAGTACCTGATGAAATCTTGCAGCTTGGATCAGATTTATCAAGAACTTTGTGTTGAAAGTTTTGAGGAGTCATCTTTGAAATTCCTTAGATGATTGTACGGCCAAATATAAGAGAAAGACATAATAATATTTGTCAGCACTCAAGTGTTCCTTGGTTGTCCAATGTCTTTGTTGGGTGGTCAACGACTTAATCATTGTCCAAAAATTGTAAATCTTTAGATACTGCTTCCTTCTATGTCATTTTAGGTCTTCCCCTTTCCCTTCTCACTCCTTCTACCACTAGCTTATCACAACTGGGGTATTTGATGCTTTATGTTGGATGTGACCAAACCATTCTTGTCTGAAGCCAGACAATGTAGTTTTAGATTTTGGTTGCTTCTATGTGATTTATTCACTTGTTTCAAGTCTGAATCTTCAATTATTAAAGTTTGAAGGAGATTTTCTTTTAAGCAACTTACACATTAGCATTAAATTCTTGAATCTTGAGTAAGCAGCGTGGGAAGATACAAGGACATGTTTTACTGATAGTTGCTTCGTTATTATTTCTGTTATGATTATTCAATGAATGCATGCTTATCATATAAAAGGAAATCTGACAAACAATGTGCCAAAGTCACATGAAAAATACTAAAGAGAATCAATATTTGAAAGGTTTAAAAACCAAAAGAATCTAACCTTTGTGTGCCTTAAGAATTTTGGCCAAATCTTTTATTATTATTATTATTGTTATTTTTTGAACCAATTGTGGCCGTGAAGGGTTAATAAAAACTGTAGCCAATTTAGTGACTAAGAATTAGCAAAAGAATATATCTTAGTATTTCTCTATGATTTTGATAAATGCAAAATGTTAAATTTTTTCTGTAGTTATTTTATAATGGTTGATAAATAAAAAAATTAATTTTTTGAAAAAGAAAGAATTTGAGAAAATAATATCTTAAATTATTAGCACTGCAGAGAAATAAATTTTTTGCCAATATGGGCTCCAAATGTACATTACTACAGTCCAACAAAAAAATTGGCCATAATTGTTACCAGTGTTAAAGTTTATGGTCACAAATGATAAAATTAAAAGGGTTCGCCAAAATTGAGAAAACATACAAAGGATAGGGTTTTTTTTTTGGTCATTTTTCCTATCTGAAATCCTGTTGTTATGGCTTGACTTGTTGACTTAAAATTGATGTTTTTTGGTTTTACGAGATGGATGCATGCTGGCTGTTTGTAGTGTATGAAGATATCGTTTGCTTTTTTCATATTTGAATTAAATTGAAGGAATTGTTTTGTCTACTCCCTATAATATTAACTGAATATTGTTTTTTCCTTGCACATTTGGTCCTAATTCATGCATTTTCCCCTTAAAATTTGTCATTCTATGTACATATTTTATTAATTCATTTTATCTTTTTCTTAACTTGTCTTAATTTATGCCCATTGTTTGCAAACATTTACTTTCCTAGTTCTTTGCTGATTTTTGTTCAAGTTTTGAGACTTTTAAATCTTTGTTTTGTTTCCTAATATGAATTTGTTTTTTCACTTTGTATTTTTTTTTAATAAATGTCACATGAAGTCGTGTTATGTTATTAGATTAATAAATAGTAATGGAAGTATAATTTCTGTGTAGCTTAGGACTCTGATGCTCTCATTCATCTTTTTGCTTGTAGATGGCTTTATGATCCTCCTATTTTTTTTGGATAACTCTAATTGAGCTATACTGCTAAATTCTATGTCTAGGTTTGTTAGAGTGGAAGACCTAAAAGAAAAATTGCTAGAAAACAACAAACAGACATATTGGGTTCCTGATTATGTAAAGGTTAGAATTCTTTTGCCACCCCCTTCCCTTCTCTGTTGGATGCATATTTATTTTTTTTATTTTGTGCTATGGATTGACAAGGTATTGGCATATTTAATGCTTTTAACCTTTTCATTTGAATGTACAGTCTCATGTGGCTGATGTTAAATGGGGGGAAAAAAAGATAATCTAATGTTAGATATTCTGTAAAGTTCAAGCTAAATTTTATTCTATCATTAATAGAAAATACAGAAGGCAATTCCATTCTTTAGAAAGGTTAATTTTATTCATAAAAGGGTTGACCTTTTTTTTTTCCCATCAGAAATTAAGCAGTTGATGCAATACGTTTACATGTGACAGTGAAGGACTGATAATCCTTGAGAAAACTTGTGTTAGAAGTGGGGATATAGCCTGTGTGATAATTGGATTTTGGTTGAGAGAGCCTGGGTGTACTCAACCTAAAATAAGTTGACTTATTTGGAAATTAATGCCATTTAGTTTAATCCTACTTCCTTCTATGTCTCATTGGACTCGAGTGCAGGTGCTGCAAATGGTTCCCTATAGTTGCTACTCGCTAGTTTATGTGATATACCTAATAACAAAAAACTTAAATGTGGGATTTTCTTAACCAGGAAAACAAAGATGTGAGGATGCTGAGATGGTGTCCCATGGCTCGACTTCTTCTTGTGGTTAAAATTTTGGGGAGTACAGAAAGTAGTGGTGAGCGTTTGGTCAGTTTGTTTGGTTTCAGTAATTCTAACATTGAATTAACTTTAATAACCAAACCAAATTGAATTATTTTAAAAATTGAAAACCAAAATTATAGATTGAATTTGCTGGGCTTTCTTCATGGGGCTTTTCATTTTTGGTTCTGAAATAAATAGATCATCTGAATTGGGCAAATGAAAGTGTGTAAACATATAGATTTTACATAAATATAATAAAAATAAATTAAGAAATAATAAAGTATAATGTTGTAAATTTGGTTTTTAATGCAAAATGTTTCTGAAAGCCAGTTTGAACCAAGATTGACTGAATTTGTTGGAAAACTGAACCAAATTAACTGAAATGAACTGGTTCAGTTTGATAATACTGTTTGAGTCAAATAATGCTCAAATCTGACCAATCTATTCTTATTTTTATTCAGTCACATGAGTATTTGTGGTAAGTGATGGCATGGCACTCTAAATTGCATGTGAAGGAACAGTATAGTTTCTCTAGGCAGGATCTTCTTAAGTTAAACTCTGATTCTTTGTTTTGGAGCGAAAGGAGGATGAAAGAAAATGTGACATAATATAAGTTAGATAATTTTGTTTCCCTTAATACAACTCAACTTAACTCAACTAAACCTTTATCCCAAAAATTTGGGGTCGGCTATATGGATTCGCTTTTTCCTCCCTGAACGATTTCGGGTTAAATCCTCAGAAATGTATAATATTTCTAAGTCATATTGTACTACTCTCCTCCAAGTCAATTTAGGTCTACCCCTTTTTTTCTTTCTATCCTCTAACCTAATGTGCTCTACTTGTCTAACTGGAGCCTCCGTATGTCTACGCTTCACATGACCAAACCACCTCACTCTCCCTTCTCTCAACTTATCTTCAATTGGCACCAATCCTACCTTTTCTCTAATACTCTCATTACGGACTTTATCTAGTCTAGTATGGCCACTCATCCACCTTAACATTCTCATCTCTGCAACTCTTATCTTAGATGCATACGACTCTTTCAGTGCCCAACACTCACTACCATATAACATAGCTTGGTCGTATGGTCATGCGGTAAAATTTTCCTTTTAATTTATTGGGAATTTTACGATCACATAAAACTCTCGTGGCACGTCTCCACTTCAACCATCCGGCTTTAATCCTATGACTAACATCCTCCTCACATCCCTCATCTACTTGAAGGACTGAGCCTAAATATTTAAAATGATTACTTTGGAACAGTACCACTCCATTCAAACTAACTCCTTCCCTATCACCAGTTTGGCCTTTACTGAACTTGCAATGCATGTATTCTGTCTTCGTTCTACTTAACTTAAAACCCTTTTGACTCTAGAGTACTTCTCCAAAGTTCTAGCTTCCTATTGACTCCTTCTCGTGTCTCATCTATCAGAACAATATCATCCGCAAACATCATGCACCAAGGAATACTCTCTTGTATATGTTTCGTCAGTTCATCTAAAACTAATGTAAAAAGGTAAGGGCTTATGGCTGATCCTTGGTGTAATCCAATTGAGATCGGAAAATCTCTTGTGTCCCCTCCCACTGTGCACACAATAGTAGTTGCTCCTTCATACATATCTTTCAATACTTGTATGTACCTAATAGATACCCTCTTTTGTTCTAACACATTTCATAAGATCTCTCTTGGAATACTATCATAAGCCTTCTCCAAATCAATAAAAACCATGTGTAGATTTTTTTTCACATCTCTATATTTCTCCATCAAGCTTCTAATGAGAAAGATCGCTTCCATAGTTGAACGACCGGGCATGAAACCAAATTGATTGAGAGAGATAGAAGTATCATGACGTAGTCGATGCTCCACAACTCTTTCCCACAACTTCATAGTATGGCTCATGAGTTTAATTCCCCTATAGTTTGAGCAACTCTGTATGTCTCCCTTATTTTTAAAAATAGGTACTAAAATACTCTTACTCCATTCATCAGGCATTTTCTTTGAATTTAGAATCTTATTAAATAAAAATATTATTGTTTAGATACATTTCCTTCCTCTATACCCAACATGATGTAAATCTGTCAGCCAATGTTTCTTCATTTCTTAATGTAAATATCTATGCATGGAAGCTCAAAGATAGGCCATGAGTTATGTTAAAAAGTGAAAAGTAAGAATTTGGAAAACCTTGGGAGAGATGATGTGAGGTTTTGTGCGTTGAGAAATATGGTGACTTGTGCGTGTCTTTTCAATTTCTATATAGTTTCATTTTAGCCTGTTACTTCCATTTTTTTAAAATTAGAAAAAAAAAAAAATACTGAATGACGTAGATGTTGTGTATAGTTTACTGCTATTTCACAGTTGTTTTTTGATTGTTGACCGGTGTTTTGAAATTTTGATGCAATATCTTAAGATTAGGCTTTTCTTTTTTTTGCGGTCATTGCAGGAAAAACGGTTCCACAATTGGCTGGAAAATGCAAGAGATTGGGCTGTTAGTCGAAGTCGATTTTGGGGGACTCCTCTTCCTGTATGGATTAGTGAGGATGCTGAAGAAGTAATTGTCATGGACTCTGTTGCTAAGCTTGAAAAGCTTTCTGGTGTTAAGGTTTGGTCTCTATTGTCCTCTTTGATTCAATAGTATGATTTTTCTTGATTATTTTTAATAAATTTAGTATCTAGCTAGGTAGACTCACACATGCATTTGAAAATGCTTGTTACATAACTAAACTAAAACTTAATTATCTTAGAAGGTTTCACTTTGAACTTCTGTTCAATGCTATGCTATTAATAATGTAATAAAGTTCATTTTGCGAAATGAGGGTGGCAAAGAAGACTAACGTGCTTTGTGTAAGTTTCCTCTTTGGAGGGTTTAATGAAATTATTTCTGGAAGTTTGAATCATTTGTTTGGTTGGCCTTATGTTTTTCTGTTAGATCACATCCATGAGTTCTTTCTTGCTTGGCTGCGCTACTACATAACTAACTAGTAGGCAATGGCTCTGAATTTACTGAGCTCACTCATGTATCTATAGTTACTCTCTTCTTTCTCTCCCCAAAAAACTAGCAGTACACATTAGTTGTTTTGTTGTTTAGCTAGTACTTGAGTGACCATCCATCATCTTGCTTTGAGGAATTCTTGTGCTAGTGACTTCTAGCTACTAGATATTTTAGGGACGTGTATGTTTGTGCTTATCTACCTTAGTGCAGTTTTTATTTTATTTTATTTTTTAAACTTAATTTCTAGTTTATTCATCTTATTGTCTATATTCATCATTTTGTAGGTTTTTGATCTGCATCGGCACAATATTGATCACATAACTATACCATCTAGCCGTGGTCCTGAATTTGGTGTGCTTCGGCGCGTAGATGATGTAAGCTATTACATCTAGGTTTTTCATATTTCAATTTTTTGGATGGTGCCCTATTTTACTATCAAAGTGGAATGCTGTCTTAAGATACGACATTTAAAATTTTATTTTTTGCCAAAATATTTAAGTTTTGTTCTTAGACACTATACTTGTTGATAACTTAGGTCATTGTACTTGTTTCTACTTCACCCATTTGCTAGGCACCCCTCCCCAAAACTCCACCCCCACCCCAAGTTCTATATCTCCTTAACAGTTGATTTCTGGCCTTGGTGATTATATATTCCTTTATATATGGAATTGTTCATCTTTGAAGCATTTTTTTTTGGGTTGGTTTTATTTTCTTGTATATGGTTAATATTTATGTCATATTTCAAAATTTGCATTTTGTAATGACAATGATGCATGGCTTTATTGTTGCAGGTATTTGATTGTTGGTTTGAGAGTGGGTCGATGCCTTATGCTTATATCCATTACCCATTTGAGAATATTGAACTTTTTGAGAAAAATTTTCCTGGGCAATTTATTGCTGAAGGGCTAGATCAAACTCGTGGATGGTGGGTTCCTTACTTTTAGATCCTCCATGCATAGTTATTTTGATTCTTTAGCGTTGACCGCAAGCTATCTATGTGAAATAAGGCTACTTGGATGGGGGTTGTGACATTTCCTAGATTATGTTTTCTGAGAATCTTGTTGTTTTAAAGAACTTGAGTTCCTATGGGATATCAGGTCTTGTTTTTCTGTAAAAACTGGGAGAGAATTTTTTCAAAGGGAATAACTCAATTTTAGATGGTCCTTTTTGCATTGCAGGTTCTATACTCTTATGGTGTTGTCCACTGCATTGTTTGGGAAGCCTGCATTTAGGAATCTTGTTTGCAATGGACTTGTCCTAGCAGAGGATGGCAAAAAGATGAGTAAAAAATTGAAAAACTATCCATCGCCTTTGGAGGTCATCAATGATTATGGAGCTGTAAGTTCATTTAAACAAAGTGATCTCTTTCAAATATTTCATTTCATCCGTATAGTTTCTTGTTATGGGTCTTTTATTTTTGGAATAATCAATCTGCTTGTTCTTGTTTATTTTCAAGAGTTGGCTGGAATTTCTTCTCATTCTTTTCTTTTTACTCTTAAAATCCAGGATGCTTTACGATTATACCTTATAAACTCTCCAGTTGTGCGTGCCGAAACCTTGCGTTTCAAAAAGGATGGAGTTTATGGTGTTGTGAGTATTTTGGCTTTTGCATTTAAGGGAGCTTTAATTTCTCTCTATTTTTCTTTTAATTTCTTTAAGCTCAAATATTATAATGTGTATATATATATTTCAATCCAATGTTTCCTTGTTTTTAGGTCAAAGATGTCTTCCTTCCATGGTACAATGCATATAGGTTCTTAGTACAGAATGCTAAGAGGCTTGAGGTTGAAGGGCTTGCACCATTCACTCCTCTTGATATTGGAACACTTAAAAATTCACCTAATGTGTTAGATCAGTGGATCAATTCAGCCACTCAGAGTCTTGTTCATTTTGTCCGCCAAGAAATGGATGCATACCGACTTTACACGGTTAGCTGTCTTTTAAGCCATTGTTCTGCAGTTATCATCTGGAGTTTCTTAAATAGCATATTGATTATTTTTTTGAATTTTAAATGCTCAGTAGGCCACTTAAAGATGAAGAGGTAACTTGCTTCAATATTTAATTTCTCATGTGCAGTGGCATTTATGTGTATCCTTCTATATGTATCTGTTGCAGGTGGTTCCATATCTCTTGAAGTTTCTTGACAACCTTACGAACATATATGTGCGATTCAATCGCAAGAGATTAAAAGGTCGTACTGGGGAAGAAGACTGCCGGACTGCTCTCTCAACTCTTTACAGTGTATGTTGATACTGATTTTAGTATCATGTGTCAGAGTATTACCATTAGACTTTAATGCATGCCATTGATTATACTTTCTTTCAGCATGTTTCAGTTATTACAACTTTTACAAGTGGTAATTGATTTTGTTGACCTGAATTAATTACCATTTACATTCCCTGTTATGGTATATTGTTCATACTTCTTCCTTTTTCGTTTATATGAATTGTTTTTTTAGCATGCTACATTGTTGTTTGGACTTTTTTGGATGTTGAAGAGAGTAAGCTTTGGCATATCCATTATCCAATTAAGGTTTAATGCATTATTGACGGTTTAAATGGAAACTATGTGAATGCCATGTTGTTTTGTTGAACTGTTAGATTTTTAAACATAGCAGTGGTGGTAGAATCTTTTGATCCTGGTTCCTTTGGTTGTAGACTCCTGCTCCCATCTCCTGTCGTCTTATATGATCCCTGTCAATATTTTTTTTTTTCTTTTTTGTAGAAGTTGGCTATAAAACATTTTGGACTGGTTGAATTCTTCTTGGACACAACTTGAAGCCAGAAATTTTAAATTTATAAACTTGGATTTATTATTACATTATAGCCGACCCTAACTGGTTTGGGATCAAGGCTTAGTTGTTGTTGTTGCTATTGTTATTATTGTTATTAATTTTTTCAAGTTCATGTTGGGAAACTATTTTTAATGTAATTCATCTGAGAAGGTATTAGTTGTTGGCCTGAAAGAAAAGCACTTATAAAGCAAGACAAGGGTTTTCTCAATATAGTTGAAATTATTTTATTTGAAATCTGAATTGGCTGTTGAGATAGTAAAGACAATCATTTATTGTTCAATCTGTTGAAGTCATATTGCATGACATGGGAGAAAATGCAACCGAGCAGTTCCACATTATTGAAGTGTGTTTAAAGAAGGGAAAGGGGGTGTTCTTGTTTTTTTTGTTTTTTTTTGGGGGGGGGGGGGGGGGGGGGGGGTGGTGTTGAATTTGCATAATGCAAATCTTAGTTCTTGGGCTAAAAGAACAGCATGTATAAAGCTAGAGAAGGGTTTTCATAAGCTAGTTGAAATTATTTTTGTTATCCCACGTTGACCAGATGTAAGGCAAATGTGCCCCATGTATGGCTTGGGCAATCCTCCCTTCACAAGGTGCTTTTTGGGGTGGAGTTAGGTTTGGCCACTTTATCAACATGGTATTAGAGCCAACACATGTCTTAGTGTTGGGCCATCTGCAAATGTCCAGTCTTGCAAATTTAAGGCTCCGGATATCCAGGGCATAAGGGGGTTGTGCTATCCCGCATCGACCGAGTATAAGGCTAATATGCTTCTCATATGACTTGGGCAATCCTTTCCTCAAAAGGTGCCTTTTGGGGTGGAGTTAGGCCCAGTCCATTTTATCAACTATTTTATTTGAAATCTTAATTGGCAGTTGAGTTGGGAAAGACAGTGGTTTCTTGTTCCATCTGTTTAAGTCTTTGCATGACATGGAGAAAATGCAACCGAGCAGTTGGTCCACACGGTTGATTTTATTTTTTTTTTGGGAGGGGGTGGTGAATTGACATTATGCAAATATATAGTTAGATTTTTTACTTGGAGCTCTGTTTTTCAAAATTAATGATGCTTAGTAAATTATACAAGTTGTAGGTGGTGGGACATTTCTATTTTATTCCCTATTGAATGTGAGACTCTCTCTCATATTATTCCACTGAGCATTAGTCCTAAACTGGTTTGAGTCAGTTGTGTAATCCTTTTCCTCAAAGCCCTCTCTGGTTTCTATGGTCAAATTCTTCATGAGATGTTTGATATCATTTGTTGTAGTAAGTGTCATCTCAAGCCATCTTTAGGTTCATCTTTCCCTCCTCTTTTATTTCCGTTTGATTTCAATTGTTCTTTCACTTACACATACAAATGGCTGTTTTGTATATGGTTGAACCCCAATGTCGTTGTTACTTTCTTCCTTTTTGTTTTATTTTTTTTCCATGACCTCTTTGAGAGAAAATTACATCATCTATCTATGCAGTTTCTCTACAATTATAGGTTAGTGCTTTGGAGTTGGGAAATTTCTAAAAAATTATAATCTCATTCCACCATTTACTCCACCAACTGCACTAAGCTGATTGTCCTCAGATATTTTATGGTTAAGATATTTGATCTCTTTTCCTTCTTAGCTTGATATATTATTTTACATAAGGTGCTTGGTTATTCTGGTATAGATGAGAGATAACTTTGTGTTGGTTTTCAGGTGCTTTTGACATCATGTAAGGTGATGTCACCATTCACACCATTCTTCACAGAGGTCCTATATCAGAACATGCGGAAAGTTTCTACTGGAGCAGAGGAAAGCATTCACTACTGCAGTTTTCCTCAAGAAGAGGGAGAGGTATTATTAAACTTCTTCTTCTTTTTTTTTTCAGCTCTAATGAAAAGTCTAATATAGTTTAGGAAGCTGTGAATTTGTGGTCAACTTGGATATTAAGGCTTGAAGATAAGTTGAGAGAAGGGAGATTGAGGTGGTTTGGTCATGTGAAGCGTAGAAATACGGAGGTTCCAGTTAGACAAGTAGAGCACATTAGGTTAGAGGACAGAAAGAAAAAAAAGGGGTAGACCTAAATTGACTTGGAGTAGAGTAGTACAACATGACCTAGAAGCATTACACATTTCTGAGGATTTAACCCAAAATCGTTTAGAGTGGAGAAAGCGAATCCATATAGCCGACCCCAAATTTTTGGGATAAAGGCTTAGTTGAGTTGAGTTGAGTTGAGTTGTATATTAAGGCTTCATTTTTAATTGAATTCTGGGAAAGTTTCTTTTGTGAAGTTAGAGAATCTAGTTGTATTTTTATAAATAAACAATGAACTTTACATCATTATGGCTGTCACTGACCTTAGTTGATTTCTTGATTTTACAAGCAAAATTTGGACCTTCTTTCTAGTTGAAATTTTTGGTCACTTGTTAATTTTAGGATTGAACCTGTATCTAGGTTTTATAATTTACAAATCTTTTTGTGTGTGTGTGTTTTTGTGTGTGTACTAAAACAATGATATTGGAATCCCTTATGTTCTGTTAATGGCATTGCAGAGGGATGAAAGAATTGAACGAAGTGTTTCAAGGATGATGACTGTTATTGATCTTGCACGTAATATCCGTGAGCGGCACAACAAGCCTCTGAAATCACCGCTGAGGTGCATATGTCTCATTCTCATCTTTTGTTCATTTATCTCTCAGTTACTTGATTTTTCTTTTTTAAATTCTTTTGCTCTTTGTTTATTTTCTTTCCTGGCACATATCTTTATTTTTTATCATATTATGCTTTTTACAAACTGCAGGGAGATGATAGTAGTTCATCCTGATGCAGACTTCCTTGATGATATAGCTGGAAAATTAAAGGAGGTTTGTGAATAAAATGACCAGCCCATGTACTGGTTGTCCATTCCTAGATATGGAACAAATCACATCTTTTTACGGTCATTTTGATCTGGTTGTCTCTCTGATTGATGCTATTCTCTATGGTCTACACTATTGATTCTCCTGCTGATTGTCAATTGTCAGTTACTGGTAGTTCAGTGTTCTTGTCGGCTTAAGTTAGTAATCTTCTTTCTATTCTAAGGGGTTATTATTTTTTCCCTTAATTGTATTGTTTGATATTGCCCATTGGTTTTGGTCCTAGCATTTTTTTCATATGTTTTCATTTTATTATTAATTTTTTGAATAATGTATGGTTTTCAATTAAGTTCCAATGCTGTTTTTTTTTTTTTTTTTCACTTTCTGCATGTCAAAGAGTCATATCTAAAGAGTACAATAAATTCAAGGGGCTTACAAGGGTGGATGACCAACTAATTAATTTGTTAGTTCTAACCTTTTAGCAATGGTTGATCCAAACTCAAGAAAGTCCATTTCGCACTTTATAGACTCTTGCCTCGGCCCATTCATTTACCTCTGCCTATGCAATTTAATTTTGTAATATGGTATCAGAGTAGGTCTAGCTCATTTCAATTCAAGTGTCATGTTGTTGGAGGTGTTGCTATGTCAAAGTTCAAGGTTTCAGGGGGAGGATTTCAAGTTTCAAGTGTCTACCAAAATGGTTGCTGCTTGAGGGGGAATGTCAAGAGTCTCACATCTATAGATTACAGGAAGTTCAAAGGGCTTATAAGAGTAGATGACCAATTAAAGATGACCAATTAACTAATTGGTTAGTTCTAACTTTTTAGCAATGGTTGGTCCAATCCCAAGTAAGCTCATCTCACATTTCACGGACTCTTGCCTTGGCCCTCATTCACCTCTGCCTGTTCAATTCAATTCTGTAATACTGTGATATGACTCTATAAAGATGATTTACCTTATCACTCTTGTTCCCTGCTTGCCATTTTACCATTAGATTATCTGGCGAATTTTTTGATGGGCAAGCATGATGTAAAGCCGGCTTTAGGCCACTTAGAATTACTATTTTGCATGTTTGGTAGAATCTTGAAACACTTTCTGTTGAATTTTTGCTGTTTTGGTAGAATCAGAGATTTTTTTGGTGCATGAAATAAAATGTAGGATTGTGGGATGCACAAAATGTTTTCTTAGATTAAGTTGCCTATTTTAATAGTTTCTGTTATGACGTGTATAGCATGGTCATTCATAATAGGTGTGATGTGTTTTGTGCACATTGATTGCAGTTAATTTGCTTTCAGTTTGTATTATTTGTTTCAGCATTATGATTAGTTTATTGTATTTGCATGTTAGTATGTGCTGGAGGAACTCAATGTAAGATCTCTTGTCCCGTGTATTGATACTCTGAAGTATTCTTCTCTGCGTGCAGAGCCAGAGTTTAGGTATGGAAATTTTTTTAAAGAAGGTTTTATGTTGCTGCTTTGTCCTGACATTAATTTTGTTTTGGTATTTTCTTCTAGTGTGCTAGGTAAACGACTTGGAAAATCAATGGGTATTGTTGCGAAAGAAATTAAAGCAATGTCTCAAAAAGATATAATAGCATTTGAGGAGGCTGGAGAAGTTACTATTGCTTCACACACTCTAAAGCTGGCTGATATCAAGGTGCATCTATTGTTTCTGGGTTAATCTATTACATTCTACTTGCATCTACATGTACTCTATTCTTATAAAAAGTTTGCATTAAGAATCTGCATAGCCTCTGTTTAAGTGGATTGTATCATTTAAATTATAGAAGGTTAAGAGTTCTTTCATGGAAATGAAAATGGGATTAATTTCTGTGCAATGAGATGTTCTTATTGAAAATATCTGTGAACATTCCATATCGAGGCCCATGTCATACTACCCAAATGATTGGTTGGTGTGTTACAACTTTCTTAATAAGATCGTTCTGTCTTCAGATGTATTATTCCATTTCCTTTGTCCTTTTGGGAATTACTTACCTTGGTGTTGTTTGCATTTCTACAATTCAGTTCCTAATATCATGACTAAGGTTGTGGCTTTATAATCCCTATACTGGATATTGACCACCTTATATTGGTTCTTGAGAAGCCCTCAGTTTTGGCTTACTAATTGTGTAGCTTTATTCCTTTTGTCAAGGATTGACCAACATTTTGCTAATTTCTAATGCTTCATTTTTTTGGACTGAAGGTTGTTCGGGAATTCAAACGTCCTGCTGGTCTAACGGATAAGGAGATAGATGCTGCTGGAGATGGTAGAACTTAGTGACTGCATGTACTTATGCCATTTTATGGCTCTGGTATACATGCCTAATCATTTTGGTGTTAAATATTTTAGGTGATGTTTTGGTGATTATGGATCTGCGACCAGATGAATCATTGTATGAGGCTGGTGTTGCTCGTGAGGTATCTTGTTTAGTGTGAATTCTTCAATATATATGAACATACTTTGTTTTTCCTCTTTAGTGTTGTAAATTAAAATTTTATTTCCTATTGTTTTTTTCTATTAACCCCTATGCCAAAAATATCCCTGCACTTCACACACCCCCTCCTCTCCCTCCTCTCCTCCTCCTCTTAGTGTGAATGTTTTGCAAAACTGTAACGGCATTACTATGGGTATCTGGAAACTTTTTTGATTTCCATGCCCTATCATTATACTTTAATAAGTATTCATCTTATTATTGTTCATCAAAGACCTTTGGTTTCTTTGAAATAGATTGGCTGAACCTGGTCCATTGCAGGTAGTTAATAGAATCCAGAAGTTGCGGAAAAAGGTTGCCCTTGAACCTACAGATGTGGTAGATGTTTATTTTGAATCTTTGGATGAAGATAAGTCAAAGTTAGAACGAGTTCTGAATTCACAGGTAATGTCTTTGGCACTTTGTCTCTCTGCATATAAACAAGCATATATTGTGTGTTTCCTTTGATATGTGGGTCTTGGAAATCATATTAAATTGTTGATACTTTGCTTTTTAGCACTGAAAATTTGAATTTTCAATTCTTTTTTCCCCGCTTTTTCTCCTTAGCTAAACTTTTGTGAGGTGATATTTGTGGCACTTTACATGGTTATCTACTTATACATTTTCCAATTATGCAATGCTTGTGCACGGCTGTTAACCTGTTGGAGTTGTTCTGGCTATTTAGATCTATCCTATTGAGTATAGACACATCATATGTGGCCGCCGATTTTGTTCTTTAAAATTGTTTGTGTCGAGAGGTCTCCTATAGTTCTTATTGATGCCTTTGGGCCTTTTGCATTACATATTTGAAATGCAAAGATTCTATCTTCCTGGTGTCACACTCTGCTGAAGTGTTTTTTTACATGCAGGAACAATATATTAGGGATGCAATTGGATCTCCATTACTTTCCTCTATTTTGATGCCACCACAAGCAGTAAGTTTTGAATGAAAATACCTTTTTTTTTTTTTTGAGAATGAATGAAAATACATTTTTAGTTTGAGTAATCTCCACATTTTTCATACCCTTAATTCAAGCTAATAGTAACTGGGAAAAACATCGTATGATCGAGTGTGAGGGTCGTTAATATTTAAAAATAGGACCGAAGTGTTGCGAGTAATTTCCATTTTTTTTTGTGATGTTTCAAACTCTTACAATTGCTAGTCAACCTTTTTTTTGCAATTTCTTTTCATGAACTGATGTTTTGTGTAAATTGATGTGCCATTCAGATCTTTTTGTTAAGAATTTAAGAATTAAAAGAAGAAAAAAAGAAAGGGAAGGGAAGAGAAGAGAAATAACTCAAAGGGCTACATCTTTTTTCTTGTTACTACTATAAAGTAAAAGATTACATATTTATATATATAAATCTCCTATAATTACTCTACTTAATTAGGAATATAAGACCTACATATCTAGGAATATAAATCCTACACTAAATAGCTCTACTAATTAGGAATACAAAATTACAAATCATATCCATTTAGGAATATAAATCTTATACTAATTAGGAATATATAAATCTACGAATTAGGAATATGGATATTTCATAACACTCCCCCTTAAAATGGAACATGGAATCTCATAAATTTTAACACTTTTAAAAACATAAGTTTTCTTTTCTCATTACTTATTCAAGTCTTTATGGATTTGCATGGCAGTCAATGGGTGCACCATGTCAATTCTAAGTGCCCCTCAATGTCATTCTTTATATGTAGTTCAGGAGCTTGCTTATCAATTTTTGCACAACCGAAGAAGAAAAAGAAAAGAATAAGATATCTGTAAAGATATTTGTTTTCAAGAGTTTGATTTCCTGTATAAATTAATGCACAGATCACTGGTTGTATATAGTGAGGATCATTTATGCTTGCATGTGCATGCATTTTTCAAGAATATTCTTTCCCATACAAACTGATGTACTCAAATGGCAGGTCATAATTGGGGAGGAGAGTTACCATCAGATTTATGAATTATCTTTCACTATTTACTTGGCTAGAGCTGCTTTAGTGTTCAAATCAGATGCTATCCTCGCATTATATGCTGGTAACTTGCTTTGTCTTCTGTCCCCCTCTTCATACTTCTCCTCTTGACCATTTCTCTCTAGCTCTGTGGCTTTGTCTGTAAGCCATGGCCGGGTGTTCTCTGATATCCCCTCGTTGATGTTCATAAATGATTGCAGGAAATACAAAATTTGCACAAGGTCTGGAGACTTACCTGTTATCTAGGGATCATTCTAATTTGAGATCAGAATTTCAACTCAACAATGGCAAGGTTTGTTTTTACTTTACTGCAGTGTACTCAGCAACTATGGCAACCAGATTTAATACTCATCTCGTGGAACCTTCTCATTCTTCTGTTCTTCAGATAACAGTTGATGGCATTGAAAAGCAGCCTTCTGTCAATGTGGTATTGGGAGAACATTTATTTTTGAGTGTTGGCGACTACTTCTTGAGAACAAAAAGTGGGTAAACCAACTCCTATGATAGATTTTTCCCCTTTTTGTGGGTTGACTTTAGTGATAATTTACCTGTGGTAAGAATGCAAATTGAAACTGATTGCATAATAGTAGGTGCAGAAGGTATAGTTATTTGTTTTTTGTACAGATACAGGTAATTATTATTCATTATGATCAATTTTATGTGTAGAAAACCAGTGCCAGATTATATATTTGAAGTGTTTCACATAGTTTTTTTAACTTGAAATTTGCATGCTTATTTTTGTGCGGCAATATTCATTGCATTCAGAAATGGTCAAATATCTAGTGCAGAGTGAGAACATAATTTAAGGTTTTTAAGCTGAGATTGAAGCATACTTGGTGCCTTTGCATGAGTTAAGATGATGCATGCAAACTGCAAAGAATGATTATTAGTTGATGAGGTTCTTGGGACCTGAACTCATTCCTAACTCTGACACGTTTGTCTGGGGGAAGAATGAGGGAAGAGAAGTATAACAAGAAATAAAAAGAAGCTGAGAAAGGATAGCATGAGCCAGAGAGTTCTTAGTAGGTTAAGGAGTGTCGTTTTTTCTTTCACGTGATCAGATATATCCCAGTTCTTCCATCTATACTATCCAGAATAAATTGGTAACTGGTTGGACCCGGTGGGTTTTGGTCAATCGGGTTTGGATCGTGGAACACTCTTGGTTTTTTTTTTGGGAGATTTACAATTTAGTCCCATAATATTATCATTATTTACAAGTCGGTCATTGCATTTTCTAAAACCCATTAAAATGTCCCACCTAATAGTGGCAAAAGGTATGGGTATTTCAATGAGTATTTTGAAAATATAGGAACTGACTTGTAAATAATAGCAATATGTAGGGATTAAATTATAATTTTGCTTTTTATTTTTTTTTGGTATTAACTTTTGATGACTTGTTTTATTTTGGTAATTTGAATGGTGAACTAAAAAATTGTAAGTTAGTAAAAATAAAATTATTGATGTGTATTTAAGAAGAGAGATTCTTAAAGTGATTTGCTATTTTTCAAAGAAGAAAAAAATTATAAGATACCAGACTACTAATGTCAATTCCTAGTTCTGCTGCGAGAGACCAACTCTTTGAAACACTGCCCCAGGCGAACCCCTATTCCAACAAAGGCACATTTCAGCTGCTCAATTTCTTCAACTGCGAGCCTTAGGTCGTGCAATAATTGAACTGCTCTTTTAGCCATTCATTCATCGTGCCACTTGAAAAATTAACACAAGGGACCTAAAAGCACACTAACCCTAGCCCAGTCTCAGAGACAGGGTAGCACAAGCTCAAGCTTCAAGAAATGAGATGATTTCAGTTACCCATGACATTAACAGACGCAATGAGTTAATGAAAGCTCAAAACTAACAAGTACATTGATGACAATTGCAATCCAACACTGCCTCTGTCCATTTATTCAACTTCTTCAATCCCAGTCTGCCATTGTCAATACATTCGAAGATGAAGCAACACATGGTGAATGCAAAGAAACTGAACTCAAGTGAGCTCTTATCTTCACAGAAAATGAAACGTAGCATTTTCTTTTTTTTTTTAGCTAAATTTCTTTCTCTTCTTGGCATTTTTCACTGTGGCTAAAAAAAGAATTATCTCTTATTGATCCAATATAATTTGAAAAATAACAAATCATCCTACTTAGTTTCACATAAAGGGGGCAATGGCCCAAGGGATGATTACATAGATAGCCCCTAGAAGTAATAATGTTAACCTGAACTAGAAACAGCTTCCTGACAATTTTCCAATTCAAAAGCTCTCTCTTCATCTTCAGGAAAACTAGGAGCTTTTGGAATCAAACCAAGCACCTTGAACATGAGTTGATCAGCATCAAAATCATTGTTGGGAGTTGTCAATAACTTATCCCCAGTAAAGATAGAATTTGCACCAGCGAGAAAGCAGAGGGCTTGTTCGGGCATTGAGAAACGCACTCTACCAGCTGACAACCTGACCATTGCTTTTGGCATGACTATTCGAGCAGTAGCAATCATTCGAATCATCTCCCATATTTCAACTGGCTAAAAATGACGAAGACAGATGAATATTATTCAACTTAAAAATTTTCAAAGCAATCTGACAGTGCATAGGTAGGACATCAATCTTCTGATGAAAAAAGTGCACCAATAAGCAACTCATTTAATGTTTAGAAGGTGCAATAGATTAACAATATGTTAGCAAGTATTCATTAAGGGAGAAGAGAAAAGTTTGTGAAAAAATATTTTTTTGGAGAGTTTTTCATCATTATTTTAATTGCTTAATGAACATAAGCATTAGTGTAATGGTAAGGATGCTCTATTATGACTGGAATCGAAGGTCACACATTCAACAACCAAAAAAAAAAAAAGTTAGCTTCCTTGAACAGCCATAATGCTCCCATGCACTAAGACACCTTTTTATTTTATTTGCAGAAATGATTGGTTTTCGCATCTTCCAACCAATAGAGTAATCAAGGACAACAATCCAAAACAAAATTTAAAATGCAATGAATTACTGCCAATCAAATATATTTTTAATAATTCTAGTTTTGTCCTATAACAAAATGCTCATCTCTTTTCACTGTATTCCAAAAGATGAAAAACAAGATATGAAAATAAAATAAACAGGACATTTATAGAACTTTGTACAATATCATGATAAATGCCAGAACATTAACAATACCCTTTGTGTCGAACAGAATTAGAGTTACCTTCTGATCCTGTAGAGGCGTGCCTTTTACTGCCAATAGTGCATTGATTGGAACACTCTCTGGGTGAGTAGGGAGAGTTGCCAATGTATGCAATAGACCAACACGATCTTCCTCTGCTTCTCCAAGCCCTATTATGCCTCCTATAAACAGAAATATACAGTTATCACCATAACTATTCATCTTTCCCACGGAGAAATAAAAATGACTGTCTGGAATTATGATGAAAAAAGCATAGAGCCTCAGAGGCAAGGAACTATGAAATTAAAACAAGAACTGCCACATTTTCCCCAAAGCAACTTCAATTGGCCTAATTATTTATCAACACCTTAAGCTTTGATACATATAAGAACAGGAAAT